>NC_057801.1:837432441-837639941 GCF_018294505.1 Triticum aestivum | reverse complement strand
AAATATGTGCTTTGATGCGAAGCAAATTTGAGAGAGAGAGAGAGAGAGAGAGAGAGAGGGGGGGAGGGAGAGGGAGAGAGGGAGAGGGAGAGAGGGAGAGGGAGAGGGGGAGGAAAGGGAGAGGGAGAGGGAGATGGCCTTGCCGCCATCTTAACCTCTGCCCCTGTTTTGTTAATTGACCAGGCATGGCTGCACATCAGCTGCGCTTGCCTTCTTGCCGTCCTCATTGCTGCCATCCATGCCTTGTGTGTCTGTCTTGTTCGGATGTATGGCTACTAGCTCGCTTCTTGCTACGTACCATGGCGGCCTTAATTAGATGTTATCTCAGATGCTTACTTAGACCCGTATTCAAGGTGAAGTCATTCCTTTTCTGTAAACAGTCTGTGCGACTCATGTATTATGAACTGTTTTTAATATATGATGAACATTTTAAAAATAGATGGTGAAATGTTTTTAAACATATGATGAATATTTTTATATACGGTGAATATTTTTAAAATACATTTAGCATCTTTTTAGATGCATTGAATTTTTTTGAATACACACACAACATTTTCTATAAAAAATTAAGTAGGGTCTTATATCGTTTCAGAAACACCAACAAAGTCCAACAACTTTATAATGTTTTAGAAAAAGAAAGACGTCAAGCAAATATGTGCTTTGATGCGAAGCAAATTTCAGAGAGAGAGAGAGAGGGAGGGAGAGGGAGAGAGGGAGAGGGAGAGTGGGAGAGGGAGAGGGGGAGGGAGAGGGAGAGGGAGATGGCCTTGCCGCCATCTTAACCTCTGCCCCTGTTTTGTTAATTGACCAGGCATGGCTGCACATCAGCTGCGCTTGCCTTCTTGCCGTCCTCATTGCTGCCATCCATGCCTTGTGTGTCTGTCTTGTTCGGATGTATGGCTAGTAGCTCGCTTCTTACTACGTACCATGGCGGCCTTAATTAGATGTTATCTCAGATGCTTTCTTAGACCCGTATTCAAGGTGAAGTCATTCCTTTTCTGTAAACAGTTTGTGCGACTCATGTTTTATGAACTCTTTTTAATATTGTATGAACATTTTAAAAATAGATGGTGAAATGTTTTTAACATACGATGAATATTTTTATATACGGTGAATATTTTTAAAATACATTTAACATCTTTTTAGATGCATTGAAATTTTTTGAATACACACTCAACATTTTCTATAAAAAATTAAGTAGGGTCTTATACCATTTCAGAAACACCAACAAAGTCCAACAACTTTATAATGTTTTAGAAAAAGAAAGACGTCAAGCAAATATGTGCTTTGATGCGAAGCAAATTTGAGAGAGAGAGAGAGAGAGAGAGAGAGAGAGAGAGAGGGAGGGAGAGGGAGAGAGGGAGAGGGAGAGAGGGAGAGGGGGAGGGAGAGGGAGAGGGAGATGGCCTTGCCGCCATCTTAACCTTCTGCCCCTGTTTTGTTAATTGACCAGGCATGGCTGCACATCAGCTGTGCTTGCCTTCTTGCCATCCTCATTGCTGCCATCCATGCCTTGTGTGTCTGTCTTGTTCGGATGTATGGCTAGTAGCTCGCTTCTTGCTACGTACCATGGCGGCCTTAATTAGATGTTATCTCAGATGCTTTCTTAGACCCGTATTCAAGGTGAAGTCATTCCTTTTCTGTAAACAGTCTGTGCGACTCATGTTTTATGAACTGTTTTTAATATTGATGAACATTTTAAAAATAGATGGTGAAATGTTTTTAAACATACGATGAATATTTTTATATACGGTGAATATTTTTAAAATACATTTAACATCTTTTTAGATTCATTGAAATTTTTTTAATACACACTCAACATTTTCTATAAAAAATTAAGTAGGGTCTTATATCGTTTCAGAAACACCAACAAAGTCCAACAACTTTATAATATTTTAGAAAAAGAAAGACGTCAAGCAAATATGTGCTTTGATGCGAAGCAAATTTGAGAGAGAGAGAGAGAGAGAGAGAGAGAGGGGGAGGAGAGGGAGAGGGGAGGGAGAGAGGGAGAGGGAGAGGGGAGGGAAGGGAGAGGGAGAGGGAGATGGCCTTGCCGCCATCTTAACCTCTGCCCCTGTTTTGTTAATTGACCAGGCATGGCTGCACATCAGCTGCGCTTGCCTTCTTGCCGTCCTCATTGCTGCCATCCATGCCTTGTGTGTCTGTCTTGTTCGGATGTATGGCTACTAGCTCGCTTCTTGCTACGTACCATGGCGGCCTTAATTAGATGTTATCTCAGATGCTTACTTAGACCCGTATTCAAGGTGAAGTCATTCCTTTTCTGTAAACAGTCTGTGCGACTCATGTATTATGAACTGTTTTTAATATATGATGAACATTTTAAAAATAGATGGTGAAATGTTTTTAAACATATGATGAATATTTTTATATACGGTGAATATTTTTAAAATACATTTAGCATCTTTTTAGATGCATTGAATTTTTTTGAATACACACACAACATTTTCTATAAAAAATTAAGTAGGGTCTTATATCGTTTCAGAAACACCAACAAAGTCCAACAACTTTATAATGTTTTAGAAAAAGAAAGACGTCAAGCAAATATGTGCTTTGATGCGAAGCAAATTTCAGAGAGAGAGAGAGAGGGAGGGAGAGGGAGAGAGGGAGAGGGAGAGTGGGAGAGGGAGAGGGGGAGGGAGAGGGAGAGGGAGATGGCCTTGCCGCCATCTTAACCTCTGCCCCTGTTTTGTTAATTGACCAGGCATGGCTGCACATCAGCTGCGCTTGCCTTCTTGCCGTCCTCATTGCTGCCATCCATGCCTTGTGTGTCTGTCTTGTTTGGATGTATGGCTAGTAGCTCGCTTCTTACTACGTACCATGGCGGCCTTAATTAGGTGTTATCTCAGATGCTTTCTTAGACCCGTATTGAAGGTGAAGTCATTCCTTTTCTGTAAACAGTTTGTGCGACTCATGTTTTTTGAGCTCTTTTTAATATTGTATGAACATTTTAAAAATAGATGGTGAAATGTTTTTAACATACGATGAATATTTTTACATACGGTGAATATTTTTAAAATACATTTAACATCCTTTTAGAAGCATTGAAATTTTTTGAATACACACTCAACATTTTCTATAAAAAATTAAGTAGGGTCTTATACCGTTTCAGAAACACCAACAAAGTCCAACAACTTTATAATGTTTTAGAAAAAGAAAGAGGTCAAGCAAATATGTGCTTTCATGCGAAGCAAATTTGAGAGAGAGAGAGAGAGAGAGAGAGAGAGAGGGAGGGAGGGAGAGGGAGAGGGAGAGAGGGAGAGGGGGAGGGAGAGGGAGAGGGAGATGGCCTTGCCGCCATCTTAACCTCTGCCCCTGTTTTGTTAATTGACCAGGCATGGCTGCACATCAGCTGTGCTTGCCTTCTTGCCGTCCTCATTGCTGCCATCCATGCCTTGTATGTCTGTCTTGTTCGGATGTATGGCTAGTAGCTCGCTTCTTGCTACGTACCATGGCGGCCTTAATTAGATGTTACTTCAGATGCTTTCTTAGACCCGTATTCAAGGTGAAGTCATTCCTTTTCTGTAAACAGTCTGTGCGACTCATGTTTTATGAACTGTTTTTAATATTGTATGAACATTTTAAAAATAGATGGTGAAATGTTTTTAACATACGATGAATATTTTTATATACGGTGAATATTTTTAAAATACATTTAACACCTTTTTAGATGCATTGAAATTTTGTGAATACACACTCAACATTTTCTATAAAAAATTAAGTAGGGTCTTATACCGTTTCAGAAACACCAACAAAGTCCAACAACTTTATAATGTTTTAGAAAAAGAAAGACGTCAAGCAAATATGTGCTTTGATGCGAAGCAAATTTGAGAGAGAGAGAGAGAGAGAGAGAGAGAGAGAGGGGGGGGGGCGAGGGAGAGAGGGAGAGGGAGAGGGAGAGGGGGAGGGAGAGGGAGAGGGAGATGGCCTTGCCGCCATCTTAACTTATGCCCCTGTTTTGTTAATTGACTAGGCATGGCTGCACATCAGCTGTGCTTGCCTTCTTGCCATCCTCATTGCTGCCATCCATGCCTTGTGTGTTTGTCTTGTACGGATGTATGGCTAGTAGCTCGCTTCTTGCTATGTACCATGGCAGCCTTAATTAGATGTTATCTCATATGCTTTCTTAGACCTGTATTCAAGGTGAAGTCATTCCTTTTCTGTAAACAGTCTGTGCGACTCATGTATTATGAACTGTTTTTAATATATGATGAACATTTTGAAAATAGATGGTGAAATGTTTTTAAACATACGATGAATATTTTTATATACGGTGAATATTTTAAAAATACATTTAACATCTTTTTAGATTCATTGAAATTTTTTGAATACACACTCAACATTTTCTCTAAAAAATTAAGTAGGGTCTTATATCGTTTCAGAAACACCAACAAAGTCCAACAACTTTATAATATTTTAGAAAAAGAAAGACGTCAAGCAAATATGTGCTTTGATGCGAAGCAAATTTGAGAGAGAGATAGAGAGAGAGGGGGGGGAGGGAGAGGGAGAGAGGGAGAGGGAGAGGGGGAGGGAGAGGGAGAGGGAGATGGCCTTACCGCCATCTTAACCTCTGCCCCTATTTTGTTAATTGACGAGGCATGGCTACACATCAGCTGCGCTTGCCTTCTTGCCGTCCTCATTGCTGCCATCCATGCCTTGTGTGTCTGTCTTGTTCGGATGTATGGCTAGTAGCTCGCTTCTTGCTACGTACCATGGCGGCCTTAATTAGATGTTATCTCAGATGCTTTCTTAGACCCGTATTCAAGGTGAAGTCATTCCTTTTCTGTAAACAGTCTGTGCGACTCATGTATTATGAACTGTTTTAATATATGATGAAGATTTTAAAAATAGATGGTGAAATGTTTTTAAACTTACGATGAATATTTTTATATACGGTGAATATTTTTACAATATATTTAACATCTTTTTAGATGCATTGAAATTTTTTGAATACACACTCAAAATTTTCTATAAAAATTAAGTAGGGTCTTATATCGTTTCAGAAACACCAACAAAGTCCAACAACTTTATAATGTTTTAGAAAAAGAAAGACGTCAAGCAAATATGTGCTTTGATGCGAAGCAGATTTGAGAGAGAGAGAGAGAGAGAGAGAGAAGAGAGAGAGAGAGAGAGAGAGAGAGAGAGAGGGGGGGGGAGGGAGAGAGGGGGAGGGAGAGAGGGGGAGGGAGCGAGGGAGGGAGAGGGAGAGGGCGAGGGCGAGGGCGAGAGAGAGAGAGAGAGAGAGAGAGAGAGAGAGAGAGAGAGAGAGAGAGAGAGAGAGAGCGAGATTGAGAGAGAGAGAGAGAGCAGGGAGCTGAGCAGCGCAGGAGCCTGGGAGTGGCTCCAGGCAGAGGCGGACTTGGGACCGACGAGGGCCGACGAGGCCGCCGGCGCTGGCTGAGCGATGAGGGCTGGAGACCCGACGGCCATCGGCTCGGCAATGTTGACGACCAGCTTGTTGAGGGTCAACGTGATCTCGTCACCGCGAGTGCATAGGCCAAAGCTCGCAGCGTCGGGGAAGAGCACCATGTACTGGTGGCCCGCAGTGGGAGACACCTGCAAGTCCCACTGGGAGCGGCAGAGATTGTTGAGCTCCGCCTCAATCATCTCAGGGGAGGCCACCCCGTCAGCCAGGACCTTGACCACAGTCCACAGGGAGGGCGACAAGGGAGGCGCCTCGAGGACCTTCATGTGGAAGATGGCCAACCCGTCGATGCCGTGCCCATACATCATGAGCTCCTCTGACATGGGACGGTCTGGGCACAGCGCGGCCGGGTGGCCGGGGTCCTTGTAGAGATAGCACGTCCGCGGGTTGGGGCAGGACACCTGGTAGTGCCCCCAGAGCCCGCAGTTGAAGCACGGGACAGCCTTGCGAGCACCACCCTCTGTCGGCCCATTGGCGGCGAGCGGGACAGAGGACGAAGGGGCCGATGCGGAACCACCAGCACATTGCTGGCTTTTCCTCTTCTTCTTTGCACCCAGCCGTCCTCTAGTGTTGGGGTTGTTGGATGGCGAGAGTTGGGGCTGGTTGCATGACAGCTGGTAGCCCCGCAAGCTGGAGCGACGGCAGCAGGCAGGGATCCACGGGGGGACCAGCTGCGTCCACAGCGCCGCTCCGGAGACGGGGAATGGCGCGTGGATTGGCGCCACGAGTCGGACTACCGGTGCGCCTTCGGGCGGCCTGTCCGGTCAGGCGAGCGACCACGGTCGGCCCCCGACAGCGAGTAGCGGGAAGGCCGCACTGGGGATCAATTGTTGCCTTCTCAATATGTAAGAGTGTCGAACCCAACGAGAAGCAGAAGGAAATGACAAGTGGTTTTCAGCAAGGTAATGTCTGCAAGTGCTGAAATTGTAAGTAATAGAGTAGTTTCATAGCAAGATAATTTGTAATGAGCAAGTAACGATAATAGTAACAAAAACTTTTGCGCTCAGGAAAACAATTCTCATTTTTATCATAAGCGTGATAAAATACTGATTATTTTTGCAGAAGATTAATATACAAATTACCCGGGTTGTCCTCATTTATCAGAATTTGTGGAGTTACAGAAGTATTCGAGAATTACAGATTGCTACAGACTGTTCTGTTTTTGACAGATTCTGTTTTCTTTGTGTTGTTTGCTTATTTTGATGAATCTATGGGTAGTATCGGGGGTATGAACCATGGAGAAGTTGGAATACAATAGAGATTACACCAATATAAATAAAGAGTGAGTTCACAACAGTATCATAAGTGGTGATCTATTTTCTTATACTAACGGATCTCAGGAGATTTTCTGTTGAGTTTTGTGTTGTGAAGTTTTCAAGTTTTGGGTAAAAGATTTGATGGACTATGTGTTGGAAATATGCCCTAGAGGCAATAATAAAGTGGTTATTATTATATTTCCTTGTTCATGATACTTGTCTGTTGTTCATGCTACAATTGTATTATCCGGAAACCGTAATACATGTGTGAATAAATAGACCGTAATATGTCCCTAGTAAGCCTCTAGTTGACTAGCTCGTTGATCAATAGATGGTTGTGGTTTCCAGACCATGGACATTGGATGTCATTGATAACGGGATCACATTATTAGGAGAATGATGTGATGGACAAGACCCCAATCCTAAGCATAGCCCTCAACTTTTTTAAAAGTACATGAGTCGTCACCTCCATCTAAAATGGGAAAAAAGTATTTAAAAAATTCCTCACCTCCATCTATTTTTTTTCAAAAGATTTCTCACTGCGGCCAACCAGCTTACGCCACATGGCATAGCTGGTTGGCCGCCCTTCTGGCGACGCTTAATAGGTTTAATACATCGGGTGACCGATATGAAATTCTCGACAATGTATATGTAAGCACAAGACAAAATATATATTTTTCTGTAGTCTAAGGACTATCTTCTAAAAAATTGAATGAGACCTAGGTGCAAAAGAGAGCGTGCGAGGTATTTTCCTTGGTTATTATGATATTGAGTTAATTATTAGTCCCTCTGCTTCTAAATATTTGTTTTTTTAGAGATGTGTATAGACATATTATAGAGTGTAGATTCGCTCATTTTGCTCCGTATGTAGTCATTTGTTGAAATTTCTAGAAAGACAAATATTTAGAAACGGAGGGAGTAGTCTTTAAGATCAAATAGTAATTTCTTGAAATTAAAATTTCTTCTCAGTTCTTGAACTATGTTTTTTAGAAAAGGTGTTCTTGAACTATGCTGCCTGCGCATTTTAAATATGAACTAAGTACAATGGTGTCCTTGCATTTGCGCAAGCCTATTTGCTGGTTAAAGGAAAAAGGATGTCTTTTATCTCGAATTCATAAATACTAGCATGTGGGTATGCGTCAAGTGTCGTTAATTGCATGATTAATAATACAGCCAACAACTGAGTATATAAGATTACCATGTGAGTAAGAGCTAGCAATATTATTCAATCAAACAATAGGATAAGTTGACTCTTAGGCTAGTGATTTTTTTTCACTTTCTCTCCGTCGCTTTCCTCTCATTTAGTCATTTTTTCTAGGAGCACGTGTAAGGGCTGGCTCTTGTATTAGAGCCCAAATCGTCCTTTTTTATCTTATATCTCTTTTTTACATAGACAAAATGGCATGTAAGCAAGCTTGTATTTAGATGTATTTTAGTTCTAAATACATGCATTTCTATGACAAGTAATTTGGAAAGGGGGGAGTATATGCCAATCATGGCTGTGTGCATTGCGATCACTCCAATGCAAACGCAAAGGGTCTTTCCCTTTTTTAAAAAGAAAAAGAAAAGAACAAAGAAATCTACCCAGGCTCTGAAAGTCTAAAATGATGTGAAAAGGTTCCTTGACTCCCTTGACGCGCGCCACCCACCGAATCACCCGAAACCCAATGAGGTTCATGGGAAGTTTGGTGACGGCAGCCGGCCGTGACATCCACCCAAATCACCCAGCGAGAGACCACTTTTGCTAGTCTTGCACGCCGTCCCCGCCATCCTCGATTCGTTCGAATCCTTTATTGCCCCTTACATTCCAGCCTCCTCCGCTAGCTCTCGAGGCCAGTCTCCAGTCTAGACTCTCACAACAATGCCTCCCTTCCTCGTCGTCTTCATCCTCCTCCTCCTCCACACAACGTCCTCCTCCGCATCCCCAGAGTGCGACGTCTACGCCCTTGGGAAGCTCAAGGCTTCCCTCGTCACCACCAGCAACGCCACCGCGCTCGGAGACTGGGATCCGGCCGCGCCCTCGCCTGCACACTGCTCCTTTTCTGGCGTGACCTGCGACGCCGGCGCGCGAGTCGTCGCCATCAACATCACGGCCCTGTCGCTGCACGGCGGGACGCTGCCCCTGGAGCTGGAGCTGTTCGACGCGCTCGCCAACCTCACCATCGCGGCGTGCGGCCTCCTGGGCCACTTCCCGGCTTCCCTCCACGCTCTCCCGTTTCTGCGCCACCTCAACCTCTCCAACAACAACCTCACCGGCGCGTTACCCTCCGGCCCTGGCCACCGCTACTTCCCGTCCCTCGAGCTCCTGGACGTCTATAACAACAACTTGTCCGGCCCGCTGCCATCCTTCGGCGCTGAGCACGCGGTGACCCTCCGATACCTGCACCTCGGTGGCAACTACTTCTCTGGCGTGATTCCCGACGATTACGGCGACTTGGACAAACTCGAGTACATCAACCTCGCCGCCAACTGCCTCTCCGGCCTCGTGCCGGCGTCTCTAGGGAGGCTCAAGCGGCTGCGGGAGATGTACATGGGCTACTACAACCAGTTCGACGGCGGCATCCCGGCAGAGTTCGGGGACCTGGAGGCGCTCGTGCTGCTCGACATGAGCAGCTGCTGCCTCACAGGCCCCATACCGCCAGAGCTCGGCCAGCTTAAGCTGCTCAACACGCTCTATATGTTTCTGAACTGGCTGTCTGGGGATATACCGCCGGCACTGGGTGAGCTGAAGAATCTTGCATCGCTGGACCTCTCTATGAACGAGCTCGCCGGCAAAATACCAGCGAGTCTGGCACAGCTTACAAACCTGAAGCTTCTTAACCTTTTTGGGAACTACCTCCATGGCGTAATACCGGAGTTCGTCGCCGACCTGCTGAACCTTGAGGTGCTGCAGCTCTGGGACAACAATTTCTCCGGTCATCTCCCAGCTGGACTTGGCAAGAACGGCCGTCTCAAGAAGCTGAACGTGGGCAACAACAATCTCTCCGGTCATCTCCCAGCCGGGCTTCGCAATTACAGTCTCAAGACGCTGGACGTGTCCTACAACCACCTCACCGGTCATCTCCCACCAGACATCTGCACAAGCGGGAACTTGGAGAAGCTCGTGCTCATGGAGAATGTCTTCTTTGGACCCATCCCCGTGTCGCTCGGCGACTGCAAAATGCTCCGGCATGTCTACCTGAATAACAACTTTCTCAGCGGTCCAATCCCTTGAAGTCTTCAGGGACTAGAGATGCATCACGGGGTATATATAGGAACCCTAGTGGTACGGAGAAAAATAAAGAAATTTCTCTGCATATTGGCCACTAGCCACCGCCACATGTTAAGGCAGGCAGCGAATTGTGTAATGTATATCTATGATAGATGTATGATGATTTTCGGTACTGATATACCATAAATAGTTCATAATACTATTTAAATATTTCTGACAAAGTCAGAAATAATCCAAAAAAATAAAAAAAATCGAAATAATTATTCAAGTGAATATTTCAATACAATTAGTTCAGTAACTATTCCAAAAACAACTCAGGAAACGCAAATTCTCATTTTAAAATTTTCATGAGTACATATTAGTGAATAGTTTTTTTTTAGTTAAAGCAAATTATTTTCTTAGAGCAATCACTACATGAAATCACTTTTTGTATGTGAAAGACTAAGAAGAGATCTTTTTTTCGGATACCCGGCTTAAGTTCTTCTAAGCCGAGCCTACGGAAAATAACACCCGACAACAACAAAGGACTCGGCTTATGGTAGTCTGTAAGCCGAGTGGTCCCCAAAAGCTCTCGGCTTACAAGGAGCACACCGTATCTATTGAAGAAAGCACCCGGCTTATAGCTCGTCCTCGGAAAATATATCCGCCACGTGTCTATAACGAAGGTGGTTGATGGTGCCGTCACGCATCAGCCTATAAGTTGTGTGCCTTGTCAAAGCTCTCGGCTTACAAGGCATATAAGCCATGTGCCCTCGAGAGCACTTGGTTTATATGCCATGTAAGCTGTGTGTCATGTGAAAGCTAGCACTCGGCCTACTTTTGTGCAGATTTTTTGCAACCCATAACATTTATGCAAAAATGGCTATAAAATGATTTCCATTGCATTTATGTCTACTCCTTCAATACTATTTTTTCCCACCCATTTTCTTCCGACTAGTTTCCATAAGTATTTCGATGCCTGCAATTTACCGCCACTTTAATATTTGTTTGCCTTGTATTCTTCTGAGCCCCCTAGTGTACCCAAATTAGGATCACATGCACAAGGATAAATTGTTGCGACCCTTATTCATGTTATTTGATGAATCCCTTTGTTGGTGGGTATGTCCAAAAATATCTATCTCCTAGCATTTCGGCAGAAAATGCACTTGCCTCACAATCACGACAGTATCGCAGAAAGGTTTAGGATTTAGGGTTTGACATATTCAGAAAATCTAGAAAAGGTATAGGTCCGAAAACGCATTTGCCTCACAAGTGGGACACTTCCGCGGAATGGTTTTACACCTACAGTGGTGGTGTAGCACATTAGGACCGCCGGGAGGGTTTCTTATGCAGTCATGTGCTCAAACAGGGTTCGGCATGTCACCATGACCAGCCTTAACACAAACAAAGAGGAATTCACCCCGATCAAACCCCTCCCGAGTCCGGTCAAAGACGTATATCGCGCGGGCCCTGCGGATGAGCGAATCTCCGGAAACCGCATGAGGGAATGTAGGGAGAGCACACCCACCCTCATACGGCTCAAATATATTTAAGAAAGGCTGGTGCAATGGTTAAATATGCAACGCACAACTTCGATGCAGCAATACCCTCACAAACGCGACATTCCCGAGGGATGGATCTGCACCTATAGAGCTAGTGCCGCACTTAGCATGGCCGGAAGGGACTAGTGTGCAGGCAGGTTCTCAAACAGGTATGGCATGTCACCATGACCTACCTTAACACAAACCAAGGGAAATTCACCCCGGTCAAGGTCCCCTGTGCATCGAGGAATCTCTGAAAGCAGCACAAGGGAGGGTAGGAACAGCACACCCACCCGCACATGGCCCAAATATATGTATGAAAGGGGTGTGCGGTTGTTATGTACCCAATACAAAACTTCGATGCGGCACTTGTCTCACAAACGCGACAGTCCCGAGGAAAGTTTCTGCACCTAAAGTGTCGGTGCATCACTTAACACCGTCGGGAGGGAATCTTGTGCATGCAGATCCTCAAATATGGTCTGGCACCAGTCAAACCCCTTTTGAGTCCGATCAAAGATGTAGATAGCGCGGGCCCTGTGAATTGGGGAATCACCGAGAACACCGCGAGGGAGGGTAGGAAGAGCACACCCACCCGCATATGGCCCAAATATATGTATAAAAGGTTGGCGTGATGGTTAAATACCCAATGCACAACTTCGATGCGGAACTTGCCTCACCAACGCGACAGTCCCTAGGGAATGTACTGCACCTATAGCTGGTGCCGCACTTAGCGCCGCTGGGAGGGAATATTGTGCAAGTTGGTCCTCACCTTAACACAAACCGAGAGGAATTCATCCCAGTCAAACCCCTCTTGAGTCCGATCAAAAACATAGATTGCATGGGACCTCTCGATCAGGAATCACTAAAAACCGCCTGAGGGCGGGTAAGAAGAGCACGTCGACCCGCATCTCGCCCAAATATATGTATGAACCACTGGTGCAATGGTTAAGTAACCAATAGACAGCTCCAATGCGGCTATTGCCTCACAAACGCAACAGCCCCGCGGGAAGGTTCTACACCTACAATGCTCGTACTGCGCTTAGCGCTGCCGGGAGGGAATTTTGTGCAGGCAGCTGCTCGAACAAGGTTCGACATCTCACAATGAATTGCCTTAACACAAACCCAGAGGAATTCACCCCGGTCAAACCCCTCTCATGTCCGGTCAAAGACGTAGATCATGCAGGCCTTGTGGAACGTGGTATCTCCGAAAACCACGCAAGGGAAGGAAGGAAGAGCACACCCACCCGTATATGGCCTAAATATATGTATGAAAGGGTGTTGCGATGGTTAAATTCCCAAAGTACAACTTCGATGCTGCATTTACCTCACAAATGCGACAGTCCCGTGGGAAGGTTCTGCACCTATAGTGCTCGTGCCGCACTTAGCACCGCCAGAAGGGAATCTTGTGCATCCATGGGCTGAAACATGGTTCGGCATGTCACCATGACCAGCCTTAACAAAAACCAAGAGGAATTTACCCTGGTCAAACCCCTCCCAACTCCGGTCAAAGACGTAGATCACGAGGGCCCTATAGAACAGGGAATCTCTGAATACCGCGCGAGAGAGGGTCGGAAGAGCACATCCACATGCATATGACCCAAATATATGTATGATATGTTGGTGTGATGGTTAAATACCCAATGCAAAACTTTGATACAACACTTGCCTCAAGAACGGGACAGTCCCGGGAGAAGGTTCTGCACCTACAGTGCTCATGTCACACTTAGCACCGCTGGGAGGTAATCTTGTGCAGGCATGTGCCCAAATAAGGTCCAGCATGTCACTGTGACCTGCCTTAATACAAACAAAGTGGAATTTACCCCAGTCAAACCCTTCACGAGTCCGGTCAAAGACATAGATCGCGCGGGCCATGAGGATAGGGGAATCTCTGAAAACCACGTGATGTGGGGTAGGAAAAGCATACTCACCCAGATATGGCCCAAATATATGTATCAATAGGTGGTCAAATGGTTAAATACCTAATGCACAACTGCGACGCAGCACTTGCCTCACAAACGTGACAGTCCCGAGGGCATGATTGTTGTTGCCGGTGGAGGCGAAGGTTGCGACGGAAGGATTGGTCGACGAAGATTGTGCGGTACCATGCCTTAGAGACGCGCCTGAATCGTAGAAGCGACCTGACGGGAAGGCGGAGTAGCATCTCTGTCAAGACCTGGTGCGGGATGTGCCGCCTCGGCCTCGGCATAGGCCTCCTCCACCTCCTCTTGCCTGCCGACGGTGCCATCGTCTCACTTTCCATGGCCGCGTCGAATAGATCGATCTACTCCGACTTTCGGTCGACTTGATATATATGCACACGGTTTTTTTACAGGTATATATGCATGTGGATAGATTAGTGTCCTAATCAATTTTGTTAGGATTTAATTAAGTAGTTAAATTAAGGAAATCTCTGTATATGGAACCGACATGGGCTTTTCTTTCCGAGCAGTCGCAATCCTACTCTAACGGACGCATCCCTCTACTCCTGCTCTTTGTAACCATCGCGCTTTGCGATGCACCTCTTCAAGAGGTATAAATATGTACAATATCATTATCAATGGATCATCGATCATTACTGTTTATCGGACTGGTACTTTACACGTTATTGATGCGGCTTGAACTACGTCGGTATTTCCCCAAAGAGAAAGGGATGATGCAGCACAGCTACGGCAGGTATTTCTCTCAGTGATGAGATCAAGGTTATCAAACCAGTAGGAGAACCACGCAACACTATGTAAATGGTACCTGCACACAAAAAACAAATACTTGCAACCCGACGTGTAAGAGGGGTCGTCAATCTAGTAGATTGGATAAATAGATCTTGTGGAAACGCGAAATAAAATAAATAACAAAAAATGCAACAAGGTATTTTTGGGTTGTTGGATTAATACATCTGAAAATAAAAAGAAAATAAAAATAGATCTCAAAGGCAAATATGATAAAGAAGAGACCCGGGGCCGTAGATTTCACTAGTGGCTTCTCTCGAGAAAAATGAGAAACGGCGGGTAAACAAATTACTGTTGGGCAATTGATAGGACTTCAAAAAATTATGACGATATCCAAGCAATGATCATTATATAGGCATCATGTCCAAGATTAGTAGACCGACTCCTGCCTGCATCTACTACTATTACTCCACACATCGACCGCTATCCAGCTTGCATCTAGTGTGTTAAGTTCATGGATAAACGGAGTAATGCAATAAGAACGATGATATGATGTAGACAAGATCTATTCATGTAGTAATAGACCCCATCTTGTCATCCTTAATAGCAACGATATATACGTGTCATGTCCCCTTCTGTCACTGGGATTAAGCACCGCAAGATCGAACCCATCACAAAAGCACCTCTTCCCATGGCAAGAAAAATTCATCTAGTCGGCCTAACTAAAACAAAGATTCGAATAAGAAATACGAGGCTATAAGAAATCATGCGTATAAGAGATCAAAACTGAAATAACTTTCATCGATAAAATTGATCTGATCATAAACTCAAAGTTCATTGGACCCCAACAAACATACCTCAAAAAGAGTTACATCAAATAAATCTCCAATAGACCATTGTATTGTGAATCAAAAGAGAGAGAGAGAGGAAGCTGATGACCTACAAGTATAGGGGATCTATCGTAGTCCTTTCGATAAGTAAGAGTGTCGAACCCAACGAGGAGCAGAAGGAAATGATAAGCGGTTTTCAGCAAGGTATTCTCTGCAAGCACTGAAATTGTAGGTAATAGATAGTTTTGTGACAAGATAATTGGTAACGAGCAACTAGAAACAAAAGTAAATAAAGTGCAGCAAGGTGGCCCAATCCTTTTTGTAGCAAAGGACAAGCCTGGACAAAATCTTATATAGAGAAAAGCGCTCCCGAGGACACATGGGAATTATCGTCAAGCTAGTTTTCATCACGTTCATATGATTCGCGTTCGGTACTTTGATAATTTGATATGTGGGTGGACCGGTGCTTGGGTATTGTCCTTACTTGGACAAGCATCCCACTTATGATTAACTCCTATTGCAAGCATCCGAAACTACAAAAGAAGTATTAAGGTAAACCTAACCATAGCATGAAACATATGGATCAAAATCAGCCCCTTACGAAGCAACACATAAACTAGGGTTTAAGCTTCTCTCACTCTAGCAACCCATCATCTACTTATTACTTCCCAATGCCTTCCTCTAGGCCCAAATAATGGTGAAGTGTCATGTAGTCGACGTTCACATGACACCACTAGAGGAGAGACAACATACATCTCATCAAAATATCGAACGAATACCAAATTCACATGACTACTAATAGCAAGAATTCTCCCATGTCCTCAGGAATAAACGTAACTACTCACAAAGCATATTCATGTTCATAATCAGAGGAGTATTAATATGCATAAAGGATCTGAACATATGATCTTCCACCAAATAAACCAACTAGCATCAACTACAAGGAGTAATCAACACTACTAGCAACCTACAGGTACCAATCCCAGACTTAGAGACAAGAATTGGATACAAGAGAGGAACTAGGGTTTGAGAGGAGATGGTGCTGGTGAAGATGTTGATGGAGATTGCCCCCCCCCCCCTCCAATGAGAGGAGCGTTGGTGATGACGATGGCGATGATTTTCCCCTCCCAGAGGGAAGTGTTCCCGGCAGAACAGCTCCGCCAGAGCCCTAGATTGGTTCTGCTAAGGTTCCGCCTAGTGGCGACGGAGTCTCGTCCCAAAAGCTTGCTTATGATTTTTTCTTCGGACGGAACACTTCATATAGCAGAAGATGGCCACCGGAGGGCCACCAGGGGGCCCACGAGGCAGGGGGCGCACCCAGGGGGTAGGGCGCGCCCCCCACCCTCGTGCCTGGTGGGTGGCCCCCCTCTGGTATTTCTTCTGCTCAATATATTTTATATATTCCGAAAATAACTTCCATGGAGTTTCAGGACTTTTGGAGCTGTGCAGAATAGGTCTCTAATATTTGCTCCTTTTTCAGCCCAGAATTCTAGCTGCCGGCATTCTCCCTCTTCATATAAACCTTGTAAAATAAGAGAGTATAGGCATAAGTTTTGTGACATAATGTGTAATAACAGCCCATAATGCAATAAATATCGATATAAAAGCATGATGCAAAATGAACGTATGAACTCCCCCATGCTTAGACCTTCCTTGTCCTCAAGCGGAAGCCGATAACGATAAATATGACCACATGTTTAGAGGTAGAGGTGTCGATAAAATAAAATACGGACATGAGGGCATCATGATCATTCTTATAACAGCAACATATATAGATATTGTCATATGATTTCTTATGCCCAAGTAATAATCTATTCACAATATCAAGTATGAATCAGAAACTTCATTGAGAACCAACAAACTATAATCTCAGTCACTGAAGCAATTGCAATTTATCATAACATCGGAAAGAGTCTATGTCAGAGCTTTTCAGCAAGTCCACATACTCAACTACTCCCTCTGTCCCAAAATATAATAACGTTTTTAACACTATACTAGTGTCAAAAACGTTCTTATATTATGGGACAGAGGGAGTATCATTTAGTCTTTCGCAATTGCTAACACTCATGTGATACTTGTGGTTACAGAGTTTTAATCGGACACACAGAAAGATAGGGGCTTATTGTTTCGCCTCCCAACCTTTTACCTCAAGGGTAATGTCAACAATAATAGTTCATGCTAACTTACATCCAATTGGATATATATATATATATATATATATATATATATATATATATATATATATATATATATATCAGGATGTTTTCAACATACTATGCTTGCCAAAGGATAAAATGTAAAAAGGAAAGGTGAAGATCACCATGACTCTTGCATAAGGTAGAAGATAAAAGTAAAAGATAGGCCCTTCGCAGAGGGAAGCAGAGGTTGTCATGCGCTTTTAGGGTTGGATGCACAAAGTCTTAATGCGAAAGAACGTCACTTTATATTGCCACTTGTGATATGGACCTTTATTATGCACTCTGTCGCTTTTATTTCTTACACATCACAAGATCGTATAAAGCTTATTTCCTCCACACCAATCAATCATACATATTTAGAGAGCAATTTTTATTGCTTGCACCGATGACAACTTACTTGAAGGATCTTACTCCATCCATAGGTAGATATGTTGGACTCTCATGGCAAAACTGGGTTGAAGGATATTTGGAAGCACAAGTAGTATCTCTACTTGGTGCAAAGAATTGGCTAGCATGAGGGGGAAAGGCAATCTCAACATGTTGGATAATCCATGACAATATACTTTATCTCAGATATAAGAAAACATAACTCATTACGTTGTCTTCCTTGTCCAACATCAACTCTTTAGCATGTCATATTTTAATGAGTGCTCACAATCATAAAAGATGTCCAAGATAGTATATTTATATGTGAAACCTCTCTTTCCTTATTACTTCCTATTAATTGCAACGATGACCAAAGCTATGTTTGTCAACTCTCAACAACTTTTAATCATCATACTCTTTCTATGTGAAGTCATTACTTTCCATAAGATCAATATGATCTCTTTGTGTTTCTTTTTACTCTTTCTTTTTTCTTTTGTTCCCTCAAGATCATAGCAAAATAATCAAGCCCTTGACTCAACACTAATCTTTATTATATAGCTCACCGACTCGATTACATAAAGGGATCATAAGGCAAAACTCAAAACTAGATCATACCAAAAACTTTATTCCACTAGATCAAGATACTACTAAAAGGATCGAACTAAGAAAAACGGTAAAGATAGGAGTGTGATGGTGATACGATACCGGGGCACCTCCCCCAAGCTTGGCAGTTGCCAAGGGGAGTGCCCATACCCATATGATTATGTCTCCTTCTTCGGGGGTGGTGATGTGATATTCTTGGCGATGATGCCCCTTAGGATACGATTCTCTTCCTTGAGCTTATTGACTTGCCGCTTGAGGTCCAATATTTCCTTACGAAGCTTTCCTGTAACAGCTAAAGCTCCTTACACCCAAGGGTGTTGCATAGCTGCGGGAGAACAAGTGGCACTCTTCTTCATATTTTCATAAGAAAGAAATCTAACACTGGAAGGGATAACCGAGTTTGGAATAGCCGAGCTCTGCAGTTCCCCCATCGTAAATCCAGCTCGTAAGCGAGATGTGACTTCTTGATCCTCCTCCATGGCATCTATCCTCTTCAAATCAGCCTCCATCTCTTCCTCCGTTGCTGGCCCAAAGTGGTCAGCATCGTTGTTTGTCCTTGATCTCGATGCCGGATGAGACACCCGGCTCTCTGCGACTAACTCTTGAGAAGACATCTTGCTCTAAGTTGTAGCAGCAATAGCTCAAAACAAAAACAGAGGATATTCGCGTGATACATGAGTCAAAATCTTCAGGAGATTATATAATGAATTTATACCGACCAAAATACGTATTGTGCAAGAAAACGGAGTCCGGAGAGCACACGAGGTGCCCACGAGGCAGGGGGTGCGCCCAGGGGGGTAGGGCGCGCCCTCCACCCTCGTGGGGCCCTCGTGTCCTTCCCGGACTGCTTCTTATTTTTCTATTTATCTAAATATTCCAAAACAGAGAAAAATTGCCATTAGAACTATTTTGGAGTCGATTTACTTACCGTACCACATACCTATTCCTTTTTGGAGTCTGAAACATTCTGGAAAGTGTCTCTTATGTATTCATCCGGGGTTACAGTTTCAATAACATTGGTTTCAACATTTATAGGATTACCTGAGATATAATGTTTGATTCTTTGACCGTTCACCACCTTCGGATTTGTGCCTTCGAAGTTGTTGATTTTTATGGCACCGGAACGATAGACCTCCTCGATAATGTAAGGGCCTTCCCATTTAGAGAGAAGTTTTCCTGCAAAAAATCTTAAATGAGAGTTGTATAATAATACATAATCACCTACATTAAACTCACGCTTTTGTATTATTTTGTCATGCCATCTTTTAACTTTTTCTTTAAACAACTTGGCATTCTCATAGGCTTGGGTTCTCCATTCATCAAGTGAGCTAATGTCAAATAACCTCTTCTCATCGGCAAGTTTGAAATCATAGTTGAGCTCTTTAATGGCCAATATGCCTTATGTTCTAGTTCGAGAGGTAAGTGACATGCTTTTCCATAAACCATTTTATACGGAGACATACCCATAGGATTTTTATATGCAGTTCTATATGCCCATAATGCATCATCAATTTCTTGGACCAATTCTTTCTAGATCTATTACCAGTCTTTTTCAAAATTAATTTGAGTTCTCTATTACTCAATTCTACTTGACCGATAGACTGTGGGTGATAAGGAGATGCAATTCTATGATTAACATCATACTTGGCAAGCATTTTACAGAAAGCACCATGAATAAAATGTGAACCACTATCAGCCATTAAATATCTAGGGACTCCAAACCTCGGAAAAATAACTTCTTTAAGCATCTTAATAGAAGTGTTATGATCAGCACTACTAGTTGGAATAGCTTCTACACACTTAGTAACATAATAAACAGCAACTAAAATATGAGTATACCCATTAGAGGCAGGAAACGGTCCCATATAATCAAAGCCCGAAACATCAAATGGTTCAATAACAAGTGAATAATTCATAGGCATTTCCTGACGTCTACTAATATTTCCTATTCTTTGACATTCATCACACGATAAGACAAACTTACGGGCATCCTTGAAGAGAGTAGGTGAATAAAAACTGGATTGCAATACCTTGTGTGCAGTTCTATCTCCAGCGTGGTGTCCTCCATAAGCCTCGGAGTGATACTTGTGTAGGATCTGTTCCTGTTCATGCTCAGGTACACAACGTCTAATAACATCAACTACTCCTTCTTTATAAAGATGTGGGTCATCCCAAAAGTAATGTCTCAAATCATAGAAAAACTTTTTCTTTTGCTGGTATGTGAAACTAGGTGGTATAAATTTAGCAACAATGTAATTAGCATAATCAGCATACTATGGAGCAGTACGAGAAGCATTTATGACTTTAATTGTTCATCAGGAAAGATATCATTAATACGTAGTGGGTCATCAAGAAACATTTTCTAACCTAGACATGTTGTCTGCAACGGGGTTCTCAGCTCCCTTTCTATCAATAATATGCAAATCAAATTCTTGTAGCAAGAGAACCCATCTAATAAGTCTAGGTTTAGCATCTTTCTTTTCCATAAGATATTTAATAGCAGCATGATTAGTGTGAATAGTTACTTTAGAATCAACAATATAAGGTCTGAACTTATCACAAGCAAATACAACTGCTAAGAATTATTTTTCAGTAGTAGCATAATTTTTTCTGAGCACTATCTAGAGTTTTACTAGCATATTGAATAACATTTAATTTCTTATCAACTCTTTGCCCTAGAACAGCACCTACAGCATAATCACTAGCATCGCACATAATTTCCAAGGGTACATTCCAATCAGGTGGCTGAACAATAGGTGCAGAGATCAATGCTTTCTTAAGTATTTCAAATGCTTCTACACATTCATCATCAAAGACAAATGGTATATCTTTTTGTAATAGATTAGTCAGAGGCTGAGAAATTTTTTAGAAGTCCTTAGTGAACCTCCTATAAAAACCGGCATGACCAAGGAAACTTCTTATACTTTGATGTCTTTGGGACATGGCATCTTTTCAATAGCATCAACTTTAGCTTTTCAACTTCAATACCTCTTTCAGAAATTTTATGCCCCAAGACAATGCCTTCATTAACCATAAAGTGGCACTTTTCCCAATTCAAGACACAATTAGTTTCTTCACATCTCTGCAAAGGATGCTCAAGCAATCATCAAAAGAGGATCCATAAACGGAGAAATCATCCATGAAAACCTCACAAATCTTTTCACAAAAGTCAGAAAATATAGCCATCATGCATCTTTGAAAGGTAGCACGTGCATTACATAAACCAAAAGGCATACGTCTATAAGCAAAAGTACCAAAAGGGCAAGTAAAAGTGGTCTTAGCTTGATCATCAGCTGATACAGGTATTTGAGAGAAACCAGAATAACCATCTAGAAAGCAAAAATGTGTACGTTTGGATAATCTTTCTAGCATTTGATCAATAAAAGGTAAGGGGTAATGATCTTTTTAGTAGCTTTATTTAATTTGCGGAAATGAATTACCATCCTATAACCTGTAATAATTCTTTGAGGAATCAATTCATCTTTATCATTAGGAACGACAGTAATACCTCCCTTCTTAGGGACACAATGGACACGACTTACCCACTGACTATCAGCAACGGGATAGATTATACCTGCCTCAAGGAGTTTTAGTATTTCCTTTCTTACCACTTCTTTCATCTTAGGATTTAACCGTCGTTGGCGATCAATAACTGGTTTGGCATCTTTCTCCAAATTTATTTTGTGTTGACATACAGTGGGACTAATGCCCTTAAGATCATCAAGAGTATATCCAATAGAAGCATGGTGCTTCTTCAGATTTTTCAATAACTTTTCTTCTTCCTTCTTTGAAAGGCTAGCACTAATAATAACAGGATATATGTTCTTTTCATCAAGATGAGCATATTTAAGAGTATCTGGTAATGGTTTAAGCTCAAACACGGGATCAACCTTGGGTGGAGGAGGATCCTTTAGGATTTCAACAGACAAGTTGTGTTTCAGAATAGGTCCCTGTTTAAAGAACACTTCATCTATTTCCCTTCTTTCATTCATAAACATATCATTTTCATGGTCTAGCAAATATTGTTCCAAAGGATCACTAGGAGGTACGGAAATAGAAGCAAGACCAATAATTTCATCTTTACTAGGCAATTCCTCTTCACGGTGTTGTCTACGAAATTTAGAGAAATTAAACTCATGAGACATATCACCCAAACCGATAGTAACAACATCCTTTTCACAGTCTATCTTAGCATTAACAGTGTTCAAGAAGGGTCTACCAAATATAATGGGACAAAAGCAATCTTGTGGGGAACCAGGAACAAGAAAATCAGAAGGATATTTAGTTTTCGCACACAAGACTTCAACATCTCTAACAATTCCAATTGGTGAAATAGTATCTCTATTGGCAAGCTTAATGGTAACATCAATTTCCTCTAACTCAGCGGATGCAATATCATGCATAATTTCTTTGTATAAGTCAATAGGTATTGCACTAGCACTAGCACCCATGTCACATAAGCCATGATAACAATGATCTCCTATTTTAACAGAAATAACAGGCATGCCTACCACAGGTCTATGTTTATCTTTAGCACAAGGTTTAGCAATTCTAGCACTCTCATCACAGAAATAAATAACATGCCCATCAATCTTATCAGCCAAGAGATCTTTAACAATAGCAATATTAGGTTCAATTTTAACTTGCTCAGGAGGTGTATAAGTTCTAATATTGCTTTTACAAACCACAGTTGAAGCTTTAGCATGATCCTTTATTCTAATAGGGAAAGGTGGTTTCTCAACATAAGCAGTAGGAACAATAGGATCATTATAAGTGATCGTCTTTTCTTCAACTTTAATAGGTGAAACTACTTTTTCTTCTATGGGAGGATGATATGTAAACCACTTCTCCTTAGGGAGATCAACATGAGTAGCAAAAGATTCACAAAAAGAAGCTACTATCTCAGAGTCAAGTCCATATTTAGTGCTAAATTTACGGAAAACATCGGTATCATGAAAGATTTAACGCAATCAAACTTAGGAGCTATACCTGACTCCTTACCTTCGTCCAGGTCCCAATCTTCAGAGTTGCGTTTAATTCTCTCCAATAAATTCCATTTGAATTCAATAGTCTTCATCATAAAAGAACCAATACAAGAAGTATCGAGCATGATGCGATTGTTGTCAGAAAGCCGAGCATAAAATTTTTGAATAATCATTTCTCTTGAGAGCTCATGATTGGGGCATGAATATAAAATTGACTTAAGCCTCCCCCAAGCTTGAGCGATGCTTTCTCCTTCGTGAGGCCAAAAATTATATATATAATTACGATCACGATGAACAAGATGCATAGGATAAAACTTCTGATGAAATTACAATTTCAATCGTTTGTAGTTCCATGATCCCATATCATCACATAGCCTATACCATGTCAATGCATCTCCCTTCAAAGATAAAGGGAAGACCTTCTTCTTGATAACATCATCAGGCATACCTGCAAGCTTAAATAATCCACAAACTTCATCCACATAGATTAGGTGCTCATCAGGATGTAATATTCCATCTCCTGCAAAAGGATTAGCTAGCAGTTTTACCCGAAGGAATTTCAAAGTAGAAAATTTCATTTTCAGAAGGTTCAGTAGGTTGAGGAGCAACTCTTTGCTCTACTGGTCGGGGTGGAGATACCCCGAACAAGCCCCTCAAAGGATTACTTTCCATAGTAACAAGTGACAGTAAATTTTAGCACACTATATAAATTTTTTCCTTACCAAATTCCACCCTCCAAAGGCGCTTCACTCCCTGGCAATGGCACCAGAAAAGAGTCTTGATGACCCACAAATATAGGGGATCTATCGTAGTCCTTTTGACAAGTAAGAATGTCGAACCCAACAAGGAGCAGAAGGAAATGATAAGCGGTTTTCAGCAAGGTATTCTCTGCAAGCACTGAATTTTTAGGTAACAGATAGTTTTGTGATAAGATAATTGGTAACGAGCAACTAGTAACAAAAGTAAATAAAGTGCAGCAAGGTGGCCCAATCCTTTTTGTAGCAAAGGACAAGCCTGGACAAACTCTTATATAGAGAAAAGCGCTCCCGAGGACACATGGGAATTATCGTCAAGCTAGTTTTCATCACGTTCATATGATTCGCATTCGGTACTTTGATAATTTGATTTGTGGGTGGACCGGTGCTTGGGTGCTGTCCTTACTGGGACAAGCATCCCACTTATGACTAACTCATATTGCAAGCATCCGCTAGTATAAAAGAAGTATTAAGGTAAACCTAACCATAGCATGAAACATATGGATCCAAATCAGCCCCTTACGAAGCAACGCATAAACTAGGGTTTAAGCTTCTGTCACTCTAGCAACCCATCATCTACTTATTACTTCCCAATGCCTTCCTCTAGGCCCAAACAATGGTGAAGTGTCATGTAGTCGACGTTCACATGACACCACTAGAGGAGAGACAACATACATCTCATCAAAATATCGAACGAATACCAAATTCACATGACTACTAATAGCAAGACATCTCCCATGTCCTCAGGAACAAACGTAACTACTCACAAAGCATATTCATGTTCATAATCAGAGGAGTATTAATATGCATAAAGGATCTGAACCTATGATCTTCCACCAAATAAACCAACTAGCATCAACTACAAGGAGTAATCAACACTACTAGCAACCTACAGGTACCAATCCCAGATGTAGAGACAAGAATTGGATACAAGAGAGGAACTAGGGTTTGAGAGGAGATGGTGCTGGTGAAGATGTTGATGGAGATTGGCCCCCTCCCGATGAGAGGAGCGTTGGTGATGACGATGGCGATGATTTCCCCCTCCCGGAGGGAAGTGTCCCTGGCAGAACAGCTCTGCCAGAGCCCTAGATTGGTTCCGCCAAGGTTCCGCCTCGTGGCGGCGGAGTCTCGTCCCGAAAGCTTGCTTATGATTTTTTTTCTTCGGACGAAAGACTTTATATAGCAGAAGATGGCCACCGAAGGGCCACCAGGGGGCCCATGGGGCAGGGGGGCGCGCCCTGGGGGTAGGGCGCGCCCCCACCCTCGTGCCTAGCGGGTGGCCCCCCTCTGATATTTCTTCCGCTCAATAGTTTTTACATATTTGGAAAATAACTTCCATGGAGTTTCAGGACTTTTGGAGCTGTGTAGAATAGGTCTCTAATATTTGCTCCTTTTCCAGCCCAGAATTCCAGCTGCCGGCATTCTCCCTCTTCATATAAACCTTGTAAAATAAGAGATAATAGGCATAAGTTTCGTGACATAATGTGTAATAACAGCCCATAATGC
Source organism: Triticum aestivum (assembly GCF_018294505.1). Lineage (NCBI taxonomy): Eukaryota > Viridiplantae > Streptophyta > Magnoliopsida > Poales > Poaceae > Triticum > Triticum aestivum. The sequence continues at coordinate 837,614,602 of NC_057801.1, read as the reverse complement.
AATAAATATCGATATAAAAGCATGATGCAAAATGGACATATCATAAGCCATCTAGCTACTAACTAGGGACCCGTAGGTCTACAATGAACTACCACCGATGAGGATGATGAACCCCTTCATGATGGTGTCTAGATTGGATCTATGGTTTCTGGAACTTGCGGCGGCTGGAATTTTGTTTCGTCGACTCCCCTAGGGTTTTTGGATTTTGGGGGTATTTGTAGAGCAAAGTGGCGGTGCGGGAGGCGGCTGAGGTGGGCACAACCCACCAGGGCGCGTCTGGACCCCCAGGCGCACCCAGGTGGGTTGTGCTCCCCTCGAAGCCCGCCTCTAATACTTCATTGGCCCATCGTGTGTCTTCTTGTCCAAAACAAATCTCTAAAAAGTTTTGTTGCGTTTGGACTCCGTTTGTTATTGATTTTCTGCGAAGTAAAAAAAAGCAAAAACAACAACTGGCACTGCGCACTATGTCAATAAGTTAGTCCCAAAAAATGATATAAAGTTGCTATAAAATGATTGTAAAACATCCAAGAATGATAATATAACAACATCGAACAATAAAAAATTATAGATACGTGGGAGACGTACCAGTTATCACGCACGTCTCTCCAGTGAGAGCGACAAGCCACACAGAAACTCGCCGGAGAAAGAACGGTGAGGATGCCGTCCCTCGGCGCCCTTCTCCTTGGTCTTCTCTGGGAAGAAGGTCACCGAAAATTCCTTGCCGAGCAGCGCCGCCGGTTCGTCGACCGTCGATGGGGGGCACCACCACAAGTTTCTGGCCTCGGCATTAACCGCTGCCAGAAATTCACTGGAGGACGCCGCCATCACGCGGCCGCTGGACGACACCGTCACGCCACGCTAGTGAACAGACGCCTGGCCACGCCGGGGGACAACCGCCAGGGTCTGGACCCAGGGCCAGTCACCGTACTAAGTGCTCCACCACCGCTGAACTTCGAGATGGGTGTGCTAGAGCCTGCAGTTGCCGCTCCAGCCGCACCACTGTGGTGCCGTGTGCACCGATATGGCCCGTGCCCCGCTCGCTCCAGTGGCACACGCCTGCCGTCACCAACGGCAGAGGAGCAAGAATGGGAGATCTCCAGTGACGTACCTGCATGCGGCTACAGCCGGGCTCCGACGTGTGTCGCCAACATCGGGGGCGACGGCCTCATCTTCATGCCGACTCCGGGACGCGCCATGGCCACCGCGGGCGCGGTCACCTCTGCCGGAGCAAGTGGCAGCGCCGGGCCAGGCCTGGACTCTGCGGGGACAAGAAGTGCCCCATGGACGTTCGGTCGCTCCCCTGCTCCTCGCGGCGAACAGGGTCTCTTCCTCTTAGGCACTGGTGGGACGGCTGCCACGACGTCGCCGGCATGAGCGGCAGCGCGGGTCCGCCCGACACTGGCGCGAGCCGCCGTCTCCTCTTCGGCCGCTCCGTCGCCGCCGTCGACTATCGTCCTGGACGGCGTCCAGTAGCATGGAATCCGGTATCGGTCGGCCTCGCAAATGGACTCACGAATGGAGTGGCCACCCCTGACTACACCCCCTAGTCGGACGAGGAGGACTTCGTTCCTCGACCACCGGCGGTTTGCTGGTGAGCGCGCATGCGGCGCGACAGCGGGGACAGGGGTGGGTGGCGCCGCCTGGAATGAGGATTGGGGGCGGTAGTGGAAACCCTAGCCGTCAGGCTCTTTTATTTGATGGTTAAAGCGGCGCCGGGCCAGCTGGGCCGAAAGGCCGAATGTAGCATTGGGCTGTGCTACTACTTTGGGTCTTCCTTTTTGCGAACTAGGACCATTATGTCGTTTTTATTTTTCTGTTTAATTCTTTAACTAGCAGTTTGAAGTTGTGACAAGTTATTTAGTAATTTGTGTACATTACTATATTGTATTGTTCAGTAATTAGTGAATATTACTGTATTGTACAAGTGCAATTTATGTCAACGTATATGTTCAGACAATTTGGCAATTGTATATGTTGATCAATATACATGCATTGTTTTATTTACAACACGATTAATTTGCTATGAGAGTAAATTAATAAGCAAGATGATTGCATGCAGGATATGGTTGACATATCTAAAAAAGAGTTTGCTGAATTTGTCGTCGATGGTTTTGACTATTTGAAATGGGCAATGGATGTCAAAATCAATTTGACGGCCAAGGGACTCAATTCCGCTATAACCACACTTGCCCAAGGGACTTCATTCGACATCATCTTCACCCTGACCTAAAGGCAGAGTATCTGATGGAGGAGAACCCTTTGGCACACTGGAACTCCTTAAAGGAGAGGTATGATCAACAAAGGGTGGTGATGTTACCTGAAGCACAACGGGAATGGACGCTAGTCTGATTCCAAGACTTTAAGTCTATAACTGCATACAATTCTGATGTTCATAAGATCAACTCCAAGCTGAGATTCTGCAATGGTGCAGTTTAGATGTTGATCTTATTGAAAAGACACTTTCTACTTTCCATCCTTCTATGAGGATACTTGCTGAACAGTATCGTCAGCAAAAGTAAGATGTATTCTTAGTTGATTTACTTGCTGCTTCAAGCAGAGAAGCACAACGAGCTTCTTCGGAAGAACAATTTGGCTCGTCCAACAGGAATGATGCCGCTGCCTGAATCGCACTTCAACTCTAAGAATACTCAAAAAGTTTAATGGTTCCAAAAAGAACCATAGGATTCAATGGAAAGTGGAAGCATAATGATAACCAGAATAAGTATGGAGTTCAAAGGGCAAAGGTTCTTTCAAGAAGAATGAAAGGGCTAGCAACACTGGTTGCTTCAAGTGTGGTTGTAAGGAACATATTGCAAAGAAGAGTGACACTTCAAAGCATTTGGTGGAATTGTACCAACAGTCACTTGGAAAGGACAGGAAAGCTCAGGGGAACCAGTATGAAGCACACTTCACTGGCAATGAATATGTTACCGCTAAGGTTGATGGTTCTCGAGATGATTCTCCGAACATGGACAACCAGGAGTAGAATCAGCAAGTCGAAGATCCAATACTACATGTTGAAGACATGCTAGCGGAATTTGGTTCTGCTAACATATATGGTTACCATATTTAGTCTCATTTGTCTAAGTATTGTAATAATGTTATTAGACATATTGCATGTGTTGTAAAATAAGTTATGTCCTTAGACATAATGTGTTAGCTATGTCGTGTGACATAGGGCTTGTAAAATAAGTCTCATTTGGTTCTACTGATTATATATGATTTTGATTATATACTAAATTTTGTTTTTTTACTCTATAGAACTTCAACAAATAATACAATGGAGCAGAATTCAGTTCTCGAACTTTTAATGATTTGGGCATTCCCGTGGACCACTCGGTACCTTATGTACAAACCCAGAATGGTATTGCTGAATCACTTATCAAGAAGATCAAGTTGATACTAAGACCGCTCCAATAGAATAGTAATCTTGAAGCTTCATGTTGGGGTCATGCAGTTTTACATGCTGCAGAATCGATACAAATTTGACCAACTGCATATCATACTGTCTCCCCGTTGTAGTTAGTACATGGAAACCAGCCAAGTATTTCCCATCTGCGGTAATTCGGTTGCGCGGTATATGTACTGATCTCGCCAACGCAGCGTACATCAATGGGCCCTCGTAGACGAATGGGGATCTATGTGGGTTACAATTATCCGCCAATCATTAAGTACCTGGAAACCCTAACAGGGGATTTTTTTACAGCCCGATATGCTGATTGCATTTTTGATGAGGACAATTTCCCGGCATTAGGGGGAGAGAATAACCACAATAATGCTGAGAAAAAGATTGGGATGTGAAAGGCATCCAGTCCTTAGATACACGTATGAATGAGTCTGAACTCGAGGTTCAGAAGATTATAAATTTGCAAAGTATTGCAAATAATCTGCCAGATGCATTTACTGATTGTAAAGGTGTCACAAAATCAAATGTTCCCGCTATTAATGTGCCAGAGAGTATAGATGTGACCCATAGGTCTACTCAGCCACCTAAGAGGGGGAGGAATCTAGACAGAAAGGACAAGGCTTTGCAGAAGCATCCAAGGGGAATGAGGAATCCTCAGATAGTAAATGCAAGTCAACAAAATGTTGATATTCAACCTAGGGTTGAAGGACACTTGAAGGATGTTGGACATCCAGAACCCAGCACGAGTGTGCACACAAATTTTGGTTTTGGGACATCGGAAGATCTTGATCCAGTTGTTGAGGGAAATCATGAAGGATCAAAAGGTATTGATGAGATATCCATTAACTATATTGATTCAGGAGAATCATACAACAGAAAGACTAAAGTTGCCGACATTTATTTCTCCTCCAGAATTGCAGAAGGCCTTGATTTGGATTGGGAACCTAAGTTCATGGAAGTGTGCATGAAGCGCTCAGACTGGTCCAAATTGAGGATGAATTGCGCTCGCATAAAAAGAGGGGTATTTACTTCGGTAATACCCACTCCTCAACATGTGTTCCATGTGGGAGCAAAATGGGTTTTCGTTCGTAAAAGGAACGAGAACAATGAGGTGTTGAGATACAAGGCGAGACTTGTAGCACAGGGGTTCACGCAGAGACCCGGCATTGATTATGATGAAACATATTCTCCTGTTATGAGTGGAACAATGTTCCGATATTTAATATCACTGGCTGTGAAAATGAATTTCTCTATCCAACTGATGGATGTTGTGACTGCATATTTATATGGGTCACTAGATTCGGATATTTATATGAAAGTTCCTGAGGGAATTGAACTTCCGGATCAAAAGGCTAATAGCAACATGGCTTGAAGCAGTCGGGAAGAATGTGGTATAACCGACTGAGTATATTTCTTCTTCAGAAGGGTTACTCAAATAATAATGATTGCCCATGTGTGTTGACTAAGAAATTTAAGAATGGATTTTGCACTATTTCTGTGTATGTGGATGATCTGAATATCATTGGGACTACACAAGAAATACATGAGGCAAGTAACCATCTTAAGACGGAGTTTGAGATGAAAGATCTAGGTAAGTCTAAATTTGTTTTGGCTTACAACTTGAATATCTTCCTTCGGGAATATTTGTTCATCGGCCTGCCTATATCCAAAGGATTCTTGAGAAATTTCATATGGATAAAGCATATCCATCGAAAACACCAATGGTTCTTAGATCTCTTGATAGAGATAAAGACCCATTTAGACCTAAGGGTGATGATGAAGAGGTATTAGGACCTGAGTTTCCTTGCCTCAGTGCTATTGGAGCACTGTTGTATCTAGCAAACTGCATCAGGCCTATTATATCATTTGCAGTAAATTTATTGGCTAGATTCAGTGCATCACCAACAAAGAGGCATTGGGTTGGTGTGAAGACCATTTTCAGATATCTTCAAGTAACCAAAGATCTTGGTTTGTTCTATCAGAAAAATCAAGATAAGACCATGGTGGGATATTGTGATGCTAGATACCTATCGGATCACATAATGCCAGATCACAGACTGGTTTTGTCTTCTTGAGTGGAGGTACGACCTTTTCTTGGAAGTCGACAAAACAAACTCTGGTAGCTACGTCCACGAATCATTCTGAAATTATTTCTTTGTTTGAAGCACCACGTGAATGTGCATGGCTTTGTTTGAAGCATCATGTGAATGTGTAACTTTATTGAAAGTGCAAGTGGGATTGGATCATTAGAGTCACCCACCATTATCTATGAAGATAATGTTGCATATATTACACAGATGCAGACAGGTTATATAAAGAGCAATATTACAAAGCATATTTCTCCTAAATTATTTTATCCTTAGTTACAGGAAAGTAGGGACATAAATAATTTGCAAACGAAGTCATGTGACAATCTTGCTGATTTGTTTACAAAGTCATTACCTTTATTTGAGAAGTACATCAATGGAATTCGTATGAAACGATTTCGAGACTTGCAAAATTCAGGGGGGGTGTTTCTCTGAATGATAATATGTTTGTGATCCTCAGGTCTTTGATATTGCACTCTTTTCCTTTACGGAAGGTTTTTAATGAGGAAATAGTAATACATGCATTGTGATATGCCAGTTTCTCCTTATTTTTCCACTGGGTTTTTTTGGAAGGAGTTTTTGATGGCTTATTGTACATATCTCCTCATATTTTTTCTATAGGGTTTTTGGAGGAGGCTAATCAAGATAATGATGATGTTTACAGGAATAATTGAAGCAGAGATTAGGGGGGGTGTTAAAATTTAATTGAATAGTTTAATCAAGGAAATCTCTGTTTATTGAACCAACATGTGGTTTTCTTTCCGAACAGTGACGATCCTACTCTAACGGATGCGTCCCTCTACTCCCACTCTCTGTAACCATCACGCCTGTGCGATGTGCCTCTTCAGGAGGTATAAATATGTACAACAACATTATCAATGGATCAGTGATCATTACTCTTCATCGCACTGTTACTTTATAAATTTCCCATGAAGGCATTGGCAGCCTAGATTGTTGACCGGGCCTGGTTGAACACATGCATGAAACGACAACAAAGACCTTTATGGTTGCAATTTTTTTCTTCTGAATCTTTGGAAAAATAACAGAAAAGGTGGGAGATGTATATATGTTCATGTCTTTGTGTTGTCTACAAAAATAATTCTGTGAAAAAACACATTATTGTGACTAGTGTTAAAACATATGTTCATAATTCAATAATTGTTATGAAAGTTTGTACACACTAGAAGGATGCAAAAAGTTTTGTTTTTAGCATGAAAAAGTAGCATGAAACCGAAATTGAATATAAATATATGTGAAAAAAGTTATTGAAGTATTTTACATTTTATTATATTTGAGTATTTTACTGTTCATGATGTAGATAGAAAACAACACTTGTCTGATTATCACGAAATATTACCCGCTCACAGCTTAAATGGATCGGAACCAACATGGAACACAGGCAACTACATCAAGTAGGGATCATTTCGGCATGCGCACACAACAAGTGTGTGCCCTGTCCGATGTGGTAATATCCCAAGAAATTCATACAAAAACTATCCGTCCGTTGGCACCAGATTTCGGCACGGTCAAGAACTTAATTAATATGGCCTCAAATGAAGAAATGATCTACATAAAAAAAGTTTCAGATTATCGACATAAACATCTTTGAAGTGATACTTGTGTAGGATCTGTTCCTGTTCATGCTCAGGTACACAACGTCTAATAACATCAACTACTCCTTCTTTATAAAGATGTGGGTCATCCCAAAAGTAATGTCTCAAATCATAGAAAAACTTTTTCTTTTGCTGGTATGTGAAACTAGGTGGTATAAATTTAGCAACAATGTAATTAGCATAATCAGCATACTATGGAGCAGTACGAGAAGCATTTATGACTTTAATTGTTCATCAGGAAAGATATCATTAATAGGTAGTGGGTCATCAAGAAACATTTTCTAACCTAGACATGTTGTCTGCAACGGGGTTCTCAGCTCCCTTTCTATCAATAATATGCAAATCAAATTCTTGTAGCAAGAGAACCCATCTAATAAGTCTAGGTTTAGCATCTTTCTTTTCCATAAGATATTTAATAGCAGCATGATTAGTGTGAATAGTTACTTTAGAATCAACAATATAAGGTCTGAACTTATCACAAGCAAATACAACTGCTAAGAATTATTTTTCAGTAGTAGCATAATTTTTTCTGAGCACTATCTAGAGTTTTACTAGCATATTGAATAACATTTAATTTCTTATCAACTCTTTGCCCTAGAACAGCACCTACATCATAATCACTAGCATCGCACATAATTTCCAAGGGTACATTCCAATCAGGTGGCTGAACAATAGGTGCAGAGATCAATGCTTTCTTAAGTATTTGAAATGCTTCTACACATTCATCATCAAAGACAAATGGTATATCTTTTTGTAATAGATTAGTCAGAGGCTGAGAAATTTTTTAGAAGTCCTTAGTGAACCTCCTATAAAAACCGGCATGACCAAGGAAACTTCTTATACTTTGATGTCTTTGGGACATGGCATCTTTTCAATAGCATCAACTTTAGCTTTTCAACTTCAATACCTCTTTCAGAAATTTTATGCCCCAAGACAATGCCTTCATTAACCATAAAGTGGCACTTTTCCCAATTCAAGACACAATTAGTTTCTTCACATCTCTGCAAAGGATGCTCAAGCAATCATCAAAAGAGGATCCATAAACGGAGAAATCATCCATGAAAACCTCACAAATCTTTTCACAAAAGTCAGAAAATATAGCCATCATGCATCTTTGAAAGGTAGCACGTGCATTACATAAACCAAAAGGCATACGTCTATAAGCAAAAGTACCAAAAGGGCAAGTAAAAGTGGTCTTAGCTTGATCATCAGCTGATACAGGTATTTGAGAGAAACCAGAATAACCATCTAGAAAGCAAAAATGTGTACGTTTGGATAATCTTTCTAGCATTTGATCAATAAAAGGTAAGGGGTAATGATCTTTTTAGTAGCTTTATTTAATTTGCGGAAATGAATTACCATCCTATAACCTGTAATAATTCTTTGAGGAATCAATTCATCTTTATCATTAGGAACGACAGTAATACCTCCCTTCTTAGGGACACAATGGACACGACTTACCCACTGACTATCAGCAACGGGATAGATTATACCTGCCTCAAGGAGTTTTAGTATTTCCTTTCTTACCACTTCTTTCATCTTAGGATTTAACCGTCGTTGGCGATCAATAACTGGTTTGGCATCTTTCTCCAAATTTATTTTGTGTTGACATACAGTGGGACTAATGCCCTTAAGATCATCAAGAGTATATCCAATAGAAGCATGGTGCTTCTTCAGATTTTTCAATAACTTTTCTTCTTCCTTCTTTGAAAGGCTAGCACTAATAATAACAGGATATATGTTCTTTTCATCAAGATGAGCATATTTAAGAGTATCTGGTAATGGTTTAAGCTCAAACACGGGATCAACCTTGGGTGGAGGAGGATCCTTTAGGATTTCAACAGACAAGTTGTGTTTCAGAATAGGTCCCTGTTTAAAGAACACTTCATCTATTTCCCTTCTTTCATTCATAAACATATCATTTTCATGGTCTAGCAAATATTGTTCCAAAGGATCACTAGGAGGTACGGAAATAGAAGCAAGACCAATAATTTCATCTTTACTAGGCAATTCCTCTTCACGGTGTTGTCTACGAAATTTAGAGAAATTAAACTCATGAGACATATCACCCAAACCGATAGTAACAACATCCTTTTCACAGTCTATCTTAGCATTAACAGTGTTCAAGAAGGGTCTACCAAATATAATGGGACAAAAGCAATCTTGTGGGGAACCAGGAACAAGAAAATCAGAAGGATATTTAGTTTTCGCACACAAGACTTCAACATCTCTAACAATTCCAATTGGTGAAATAGTATCTCTATTGGCAAGCTTAATGGTAACATCAATTTCCTCTAACTCAGCGGATGCAATATCATGCATAATTTCTTTGTATAAGTCAATAGGTATTGCACTAGCACTAGCACCCATGTCACATAAGCCATGATAACAATGATCTCCTATTTTAACAGAAATAACAGGCATGCCTACCACAGGTCTATGTTTATCTTTAGCACAAGGTTTAGCAATTCTAGCACTCTCATCACAGAAATAAATAACATGCCCATCAATCTTATCAGCCAAGAGATCTTTAACAATAGCAATATTAGGTTCAATTTTAACTTGCTCAGGAGGTGTATAAGTTCTAATATTGCTTTTACAAACCACAGTTGAAGCTTTAGCATGATCCTTTATTCTAATAGGGAAAGGTGGTTTCTCAACATAAGCAGTAGGAACAATAGGATCATTATAAGTGATCGTCTTTTCTTCAACTTTAATAGGTGAAACTACTTTTTCTTCTATGGGAGGATGATATGTAAACCACTTCTCCTTAGGGAGATCAACATGAGTAGCAAAAGATTCACAAAAAGAAGCTACTATCTCAGAGTCAAGTCCATATTTAGTGCTAAATTTACGGAAAACATCGGTATCATGAAAGATTTAACGCAATCAAACTTAGGAGCTATACCTGACTCCTTACCTTCGTCCAGGTCCCAATCTTCAGAGTTGCGTTTAATTCTCTCCAATAAATTCCATTTGAATTCAATAGTCTTCATCATAAAAGAACCAGTACAAGAAGTATCGAGCATGATGCGATTGTTGTCAGAAAGCCGAGCATAAAATTTTTGAATAATCATTTCTCTTGAGAGCTCATGATTGGGGCATGAATATAAAATTGACTTAAGCCTCCCCCAAGCTTGAGCGATGCTTTCTCCTTCGTGAGGCCAAAAATTATATATATAATTACGATCACGATGAACAAGATGCATAGGATAAAACTTCTGATGAAATTCCAATTTCAATCGTTTGTAGTTCCATGATCCCATATCATCACATAGCCTATACCATGTCAATGCATCTCCCTTCAAAGATAAAGGGAAGACCTTCTTCTTGATAACATCATCAGGCATACCTGCAAGCTTAAATAATCCACAAACTTCATCCACATAGATTAGGTGCTCATCAGGATGTAATATTCCATCTCCTGCAAAAGGATTAGCTAGCAGTTTTACCCGAAGGAATTTCAAAGTAGAAAATTTCATTTTCAGAAGGTTCAGTAGGTTGAGGAGCAACTCTTTGCTCTACTGGTCGGGGTGGAGATACCCCGAACAAGCCCCTCAAAGGATTACTTTCCATAGTAACAAGTGACAGTAAATTTTAGCACACTATATAAATTTTTTCCTTACCAAATTCCACCCTCCAAAGGCGCTTCACTCCCTGGCAATGGCACCAGAAAAGAGTCTTGATGACCCATAAATATAGGGGATCTATCGTAGTCCTTTTGACAAGTAAGAATGTCGAACCCAACAAGGAGCAGAAGGAAATGATAAGCGGTTTTCAGCAAGGTATTCTCTGCAAGCACTGAATTTTTAGGTAACAGATAGTTTTGTGATAAGATAATTGGTAACGAGCAACTAGTAACAAAAGTAAATAAAGTGCAGCAAGGTGGCCCAATCCTTTTTGTAGCAAAGGACAAGCCTGGACAAACTCTTATATAGAGAAAAGCGCTCCCGAGGACACATGGGAATTATCGTCAAGCTAGTTTTCATCACGTTCATATGATTCGCATTCGGTACTTTGATAATTTGATTTGTGGGTGGACCGGTGCTTGGGTGCTGTCCTTACTGGGACAAGCATCCCACTTATGACTAACTCATATTGCAAGCATCCGCTAGTATAAAAGAAGTATTAAGGTAAACCTAACCATAGCATGAAACATATGGATCCAAATCAGCCCCTTACGAAGCAACGCATAAACTAGGGTTTAAGCTTCTGTCACTCTAGCAACCCATCATCTACTTATTACTTCCCAATGCCTTCCTCTAGGCCCAAACAATGGTGAAGTGTCATGTAGTCGACGTTCACATGACACCACTAGAGGAGAGACAACATACATCTCATCAAAATATCGAACGAATACCAAATTCACATGACTACTAATAGCAAGACATCTCCCATGTCCTCAGGAACAAACGTAACTACTCACAAAGCATATTCATGTTCATAATCAGAGGAGTATTAATATGCATAAAGGATCTGAACCTATGATCTTCCACCAAATAAACCAACTAGCATCAACTACAAGGAGTAATCAACACTACTAGCAACCTACAGGTACCAATCCCAGATGTAGAGACAAGAATTGGATACAAGAGAGGAACTAGGGTTTGAGAGGAGATGGTGCTGGTGAAGATGTTGATGGAGATTGGCCCCCTCCCGATGAGAGGAGCGTTGGTGATGACGATGGCGATGATTTCCCCCTCCCGGAGGGAAGTGTCCCTGGCAGAACAGCTCTGCCAGAGCCCTAGATTGGTTCCGCCAAGGTTCCGCCTCGTGGCGGCGGAGTCTCGTCCCGAAAGCTTGCTTATGATTTTTTTTCTTCGGACGAAAGACTTTATATAGCAGAAGATGGCCACCGAAGGGCCACCAGGGGGCCCATGGGGCAGGGGGGCGCGCCCTGGGGGTAGGGCGCGCCCCCACCCTCGTGCCTAGCGGGTGGCCCCCCTCTGATATTTCTTCCGCTCAATAGTTTTTACATATTTGGAAAATAACTTCCATGGAGTTTCAGGACTTTTGGAGCTGTGTAGAATAGGTCTCTAATATTTGCTCCTTTTCCAGCCCAGAATTCCAGCTGCCGGCATTCTCCCTCTTCATATAAACCTTGTAAAATAAGAGATAATAGGCATAAGTTTCGTGACATAATGTGTAATAACAGCCCATAATGCAATAAATATCGATATAAAAGCATGATGCAAAATGGACATATCATAAGCCATCTAGCTACTAACTAGGGACCCGTAGGTCTACAATGAACTACCACCGATGAGGATGATGAACCCCTTCATGATGGTGTCTAGATTGGATCTATGGTTTCTGGAACTTGCGGCGGCTGGAATTTTGTTTCGTCGACTCCCCTAGGGTTTTTGGATTTTGGGGGTATTTGTAGAGCAAAGTGGCGGTGCGGGAGGCGGCTGAGGTGGGCACAACCCACCAGGGCGCGTCTGGACCCCCAGGCGCACCCAGGTGGGTTGTGCTCCCCTCGAAGCCCGCCTCTAATACTTCATTGGCCCATCGTGTGTCTTCTTGTCCAAAACAAATCTCTAAAAAGTTTTGTTGCGTTTGGACTCCGTTTGTTATTGATTTTCTGCGAAGTAAAAAAAAGCAAAAACAACAACTGGCACTGCGCACTATGTCAATAAGTTAGTCCCAAAAAATGATATAAAGTTGCTATAAAATGATTGTAAAACATCCAAGAATGATAATATAACAACATCGAACAATAAAAAATTATAGATACGTGGGAGACGTACCAGTTATCACGCACGTCTCTCCAGTGAGAGCGACAAGCCACACAGAAACTCGCCGGAGAAAGAACGGTGAGGATGCCGTCCCTCGGCGCCCTTCTCCTTGGTCTTCTCTGGGAAGAAGGTCACCGAAAATTCCTTGCCGAGCAGCGCCGCCGGTTCGTCGACCGTCGATGGGGGGCACCACCACAAGTTTCTGGCCTCGGCATTAACCGCTGCCAGAAATTCACTGGAGGACGCCGCCATCACGCGGCCGCTGGACGACACCGTCACGCCACGCTAGTGAACAGACGCCTGGCCACGCCGGGGGACAACCGCCAGGGTCTGGACCCAGGGCCAGTCACCGTACTAAGTGCTCCACCACCGCTGAACTTCGAGATGGGTGTGCTAGAGCCTGCAGTTGCCGCTCCAGCCGCACCACTGTGGTGCCGTGTGCACCGATATGGCCCGTGCCCCGCTCGCTCCAGTGGCACACGCCTGCCGTCACCAACGGCAGAGGAGCAAGAATGGGAGATCTCCAGTGACGTACCTGCATGCGGCTACAGCCGGGCTCCGACGTGTGTCGCCAACATCGGGGGCGACGGCCTCATCTTCATGCCGACTCCGGGACGCGCCATGGCCACCGCGGGCGCGGTCACCTCTGCCGGAGCAAGTGGCAGCGCCGGGCCAGGCCTGGACTCTGCGGGGACAAGAAGTGCCCCATGGACGTTCGGTCGCTCCCCTGCTCCTCGCGGCGAACAGGGTCTCTTCCTCTTAGGCACTGGTGGGACGGCTGCCACGGACGTCGCCGGCATGAGCGGCAGCGCGGGTCCGCCCGACACTGGCGCGAGCCGCCGTCTCCTCTTCGGCCGCTCCGTCGCCGCCGTCGACTATCGTCCTGGATGGCGTCCAGTAGCATGGAATCCGGTATCGGTCGGCCTCGCAAATGGACTCACGAATGGAGTGGCCACCCCTGACTACACCCCCTAGTCGGACGAGGAGGACTTCGTTCCTCGACCACCGGCGGTTTGCTGGTGAGCGCGCATGCGGCGCGACAGCGGGGACAGGGGTGGGTGGCGCCGCCTGGAATGAGGATTGGGGGCGATAGTGGAAACCCTAGCCGTCAGGCTCTTTTATTTGATGGTTAAAGCGGCGCCGGGCCAGCTGGGCCGAAAGGCCGAATGTAGCATTGGGCTGTGCTACTACTTTGGGTCTTCCTTTTTGCGAACTAGGACCATTATGTCGTTTTTATTTTTCTGTTTAATCTTTAACTAGCAGTTTGAAGTTGTGACAAGTTATTTAGTAATTTGTGTACATTACTATATTGTATTGTTCAGTAATTAGTGAATATTACTGTATTGTACAAGTGCAATTTATGTCAACGTGTATGTTCAGACAATTTGGCAATTGTATATGTTGATCAATATACATGCATTGTTTTATTTACAACACGATTAATTTGCTATGAGAGTAAATTAATAAGCAAGATGATTGCATGCAGGATATGGTTGACATATCTAAAAAAGAGTTTGCTGAATTTGTCGTCGATGGTTTTGACTATTTGAAATGGGCAATGGATGTCAAAATCAATTTGACGGCCAAGGGACTCAATTCCGCTATAACCACACTTGCCCAAGGGACTTCATTCGACATCATCTTCACCCTGACCTAAAGGCAGAGTATCTGATGGAGGAGAACCCTTTGGCACACTGGAACTCCTTAAAGGAGAGGTATGATCAACAAAGGGTGGTGATGTTACCTGAAGCACAACGGGAATGGACGCTAGTCTGATTCCAAGACTTTAAGTCTATAACTGCATACAATTCTGATGTTCATAAGATCAACTCCAAGCTGAGATTCTGCAATGGTGCAGTTTAGATGTTGATCTTATTGAAAAGACACTTTCTACTTTCCATCCTTCTATGAGGATACTTGCTGAACAGTATCGTCAGCAAAAGTAAGATGTATTCTTAGTTGATTTACTTGCTGCTTCAAGCAGAGAAGCACAACGAGCTTCTTCGGAAGAACAATTTGGCTCGTCCAACAGGAATGATGCCGCTGCCTGAATCGCACTTCAACTCTAAGAATACTCAAAAAGTTTAATGGTTCCAAAAAGAACCATAGGATTCAATGGAAAGTGGAAGCATAATGATAACCAGAATAAGTATGGAGTTCAAAGGGAAAAGGTTCTTTCAAGAAGAATGAAAGGGCTAGCAACACTGGTTGCTTCAAGTGTGGTTGTAAGGAACATATTGCAAAGAAGAGTGACACTTCAAAGCATTTGGTGGAATTGTACCAACAGTCACTTGGAAAGGACAGGAAAGCTCAGGGGAACCAGTATGAAGCACACTTCACTGGCAATGAATATGTTACCGCTAAGGTTGATGGTTCTCGAGATGATTCTCCAAACATGGACAACCAGGAGTAGAATCAGCAAGTCGAAGATCCAATACTACATGTTGAAGACATGCTAGCGGAATTTGGTTCTGCTAACATATATGGTTACCATATTTAGCCTCATTTGTCTAAGTATTGTAATAATGTTATTAGACATATTGCATGTGTTGTAAAATAAGTTATGTCCTTAGACATAATGTGTTAGCTATGTCGTGTGACATAGGGCTTGTAAAATAAGTCTCATTTGGTTCTACTGATTATATATGATTTTGATTATATACTAAATTTTGTTTTTTTACTCTATAGAACTTCAACAAATAATACAATGGAGCAGAATTCAGTTCTCGAACTTTTAATGATTTGGGCATTCCCGTGGACCACTCGGTACCTTATGTACAAACCCAGAATGGTATTGCTGAATCACTTATCAAGAAGATCAAGTTGATACTAAGACCGCTCCAATAGAATAGTAATCTTGAAGCTTCATGTTGGGGTCATGCAGTTTTACATGCTGCAGAATCGATACAAATTTGACCAACTGCATATCATACTGTCTCCCCGTTGTAGTTAGTACATGGAAACCAGCCAAGTATTTCCCATCTGCGGCAATTCGGTTGCGCGGTATATGTACTGATCTCGCCAACGCAGCGTACATCAATGGGCCCTCGTAGACGAATGGGGATCTATGTGGGTTACAATTATCCGCCAATCATTAAGTACCTGGAAACCCTAACAGGGGATTTTTTTACAGCCCGATATGCTGATTGCATTTTTGATGAGGACAATTTCCCGGCATTAGGGGGAGAGAATAACCACAAATAATGCTGAGAAAAAGATTGGGATGTGAAAGGCATCCAGTCCTTAGATACACGTATGAATGAGTCTGAACTCGAGGTTCAGAAGATTATAAATTTGCAAAGTATTGCAAATAATCTGCCAGATGCATTTACTGATTGTAAAGGTGTCACAAAATCAAATGTTCCCGCTATTAATGTGCCAGAGAGTATAGATGTGACCCATAGGTCTACTCAGCCACCTAAGAGGGGGAGGAATCTAGACAGAAAGGACAAGGCTTTGCAGAAGCATCCAAGGGGAATGAGGAATCCTCAGATAGTAAATGCAAGTCAACAAAATGTTGATATTCAACCTAGGGTTGAAGGACACTTGAAGGATGTTGGACATCCAGAACCCAGCACGAGTGTGCACACAAATTTTGGTTTTGGGACATCGGAAGATCTTGATCCAGTTGTTGAGGGAAATCATGAAGGATCAAAAGGTATTGATGAGATATCCATTAACTATATTGATTCAGGAGAATCATACAACAGAAAGACTAAAGTTGCCGACATTTATTTCTCCTCCAGAATTGCAGAAGGCCTTGATTTGGATTGGGAACCTAAGTTCATGGAAGTGTGCATGAAGCGCTCAGACTGGTCCAAATTGAGGATGAATTGCGCTCGCATAAAAAGAGGGGTATTTACTTCGGTAATACCCACTCCTCAACATGTGTTCCATGTGGGAGCAAAATGGGTTTTCGTTCGTAAAAGGAACGAGAACAATGAGGTGTTGAGATACAAGGCGAGACTTGTAGCACAGGGGTTCACGCAGAGACCCGGCATTGATTATGATGAAACATATTCTCCTGTTATGAGTGGAGCAATGTTCCGATATTTAATATCACTGGCTGTGAAAATGAATTTCTCTATCCAACTGATGGATGTTGTGACTGCATATTTATATGGGTCACTAGATTCGGATATTTATATGAAAGTTCCTGAGGGAATTGAACTTCCGGATCAAAAGGCTAATAGCAACATGGCTTGAAGCAGTCGGGAAGAATGTGGTATAACCGACTGAGTATATTTCTTCTTCAGAAGGGTTACTCAAATAATAATGATTGCCCATGTGTGTTGACTAAGAAATTTAAGAATGGATTTTGCACTATTTCTGTGTATGTGGATGATCTGAATATCATTGGGACTACACAAGAAATACATGAGGCAAGTAATCATCTTAAGACGGAGTTTGAGATGAAAGATCTAGGTAAGTCTAAATTTTGTTTTGGCTTACAACTTGAATATCTTCCTTCGGGAATATTTGTTCATCGGCCTGCCTATATCCAAAGGATTCTTGAGAAATTTCATATGGATAAAGCATATCCATCGAAAACACCAATGGTTCTTAGATCTCTTGATAGAGATAAAGACCCATTTAGACCTAAGGGTGATGATGAAGAGGTATTAGGACCTGAGTTTCCTTGCCTCAGTGCTATTGGAGCACTGTTGTATCTAGCAAACTGCATCAGGCCTATTATATCATTTGCAGTAAATTTATTGGCTAGATTCAGTGCATCACCAACAAAGAGGCATTGGGTTGGTGTGAAGACCATTTTCAGATATCTTCAAGTAACCAAAGATCTTGGTTTGTTCTATCAGAAAAATCAAGATAAGACCATGGTGGGATATTGTGATGCTAGATACCTATCGGATCACATAATGCCAGATCACAGACTGGTTTTGTCTTCTTGAGTGGAGGTACGACCTTTTCTTGGAAGTCGACAAAACAAACTCTGGTAGCTACGTCCACGAATCATTCTGAAATTATTTCTTTGTTTGAAGCATCACGTGAATGTGCATGGCTTTGTTTGAAGCATCATGTGAATGTGTAACTTTATTGAAAGTGCAAGTGGGATTGGATCATTAGAGTCACCCACCATTATCTATGAAGATAATGTTGCATGTATTACACAGATGCAGACAGGTTATATAAAGAGCAATATTACAAAGCATATTTCTCCTAAATTATTTTATCCTTAGTTACAGGAAAGTAGGGACATAAATAATTTGCAAACGAAGTCATGTGACAATCTTGCTGATTTGTTTACAAAGTCATTACCTTTATTTGAGAAGTACATCAATGGAATTCGTATGAAACGATTTCGAGACTTGCAAAATTCAGGGGGGGTGTTTCTCTGAATGATAATATGTTTGTGATCCTCAGGTCTTTGATATTGCACTCTTTTCCTTTACGGAAGGTTTTTAATGAGGAAATAGTAATACAGGCATTGTGATATGCCAGTTTCTCCTTATTTTTCCACTGGGTTTTTTTGGAAGGAGTTTTTGATGGCTTATTGTACATATCTCCTCATATTTTTTCTATAGGGTTTTTGGAGGAGGCTAATCAAGATAATGATGATGTTTACAGGAATAATTGAAGCAGAGATTAGGGGGGGTGTTAAAATTTAATTGAATAGTTTAATCAAGGAAATCTCTGTTTATTGAACCAACATGTGGTTTTCTTTCCGAACAGTGACGATCCTACTCTAACGGATGCGTCCCTCTACTCCCACTCTCTGTAACCATCACGTCTGTGCGATGTGCCTCTTCAGGAGGTATAAATATGTACAACAACATTATCAATGGATCAGTGATCATTACTCTTCATCGCACTGTTACTTTATAAATTTCCCATGAAGGCATTGGCAGCCTAGATTGTTGACCGGGCCTGGTTGAACACATGCATGAAACGACAACAAAGACCTTTATGGTTGCAATTTTTTTCTTCTGAATCTTTGGAAAAATAACAGAAAAGGTGGGAGATGTATATATGTTCATGTCTTTGTGTTGTCTACAAAAATAATTCTGTGAAAAAACACATTATTGTGACTAGTGTTAAAACATATGTTCATAATTCAATAATTGTTATGAAAGTTTGTACACACTAGAAGGATGCAAAAAGTTTTGTTTTTAGCATGAAAAAGTAGCATGAAACCGAAATTGAATATAAATATATGTGAAAAAAGTTATTGAAGTATTTTACATTTTATTATATTTGAGTATTTTACTGTTCATGATGTAGATAGAAAACAACACTTGTCTGATTATCACGAAATATTACCCGCTCACAGCTTAAATGGATCGGAATCAACATGGAACACAGGCAACTACATCAAGTAGGGATCATTTCGGCATGCGCACACAACAAGTGTGTGCCCTGTCCGATGTGGTAATATCCCAAGAAATTCATACAAAAACTATCCGTCCGTTGGCACCAGATTTCGGCACGGTCAAGAACTTAATTAATATGGCCTCAAATGAAGAAATGATCTACATAAAAAAAGTTTCAGATTATCGACATAAACATCTTTGAAGTTTGGGCCATCGCCATCCAACCTCATCTCAAGGCCTGAAACTATACTCAAAGTATTAAGATTTTGTATTTAGAGTATTGTTCGGCCAATTAAGTCTCCCAGACGATATTATACGAGAAATGTTTCTACATTCTTTGCCTCGTCAAAACAGTCGATTTTGATGTAAAAATAGTCTCAATCCGAGTTCGTATGCAAAAGTTAGAGGCATCGGAGTGCAGCCCTACCACGGGACAAAAGTGGCGCGCCCCATCAGACAAGGTGTCTAATGGGTAGCGCGAGTAACAGCCTGCTTTGCGCGAGCGATTCGGCCCTAAAGATGGCCTCAAATCGAAAAACATTGAACATGATAGTTGTTCGTCACGTCAAAGCGGTCAAACTTGTTTTTGGACTCATCTTCATCCGAGGTCGTTTGTGGCATGTGGGACCTAAAAACTGAACTAATGTTCCAGACTTACCTAAATCCGAGTACGGTTAATTTTGGAAAGATTTGGATGTGATATGGAGTCCTTTTCTTGTACGGGAAGTCCATCCTACTCTTATATACCTAAGGGGTGACGGCCGATTGAACAACACACAATCGATCTATCAATATATTACTTTTTAGCTTTACCTTTATCTCTCTCCCTTTGTTCTTCTTCTTCCTCGTTCTTCGTCCGTTCTTCAAGTTGCAGGGCGGTGATCCACGAGGCCCTAGGGGCGATCAGGTCGACCTAGGGCAGCCCACAGCCGCCGCGCGTCCTGACGGGGTCCCTCCTGGGCGTGTGGGGTTTCCGGTCTACAAAAGTGCCCGCCGGATTGTCTTCGCGTGTCGCGCTTCCGGACGGGTCTCCTTCGACGTGAGCTGCGGTGCATCACCCCCGGCGTCGAGGGTCCACGGTGACGTGTTCGTGTGCAAACACAATCTTCGGCGACTCCGCTGGGGACGAAGCTTTGAATGATCTCCAGCCCGTTCTTGCTATGAAGAGAGCATCATTTAGGGTTTGCAATCTAAAAAGGTAATATGAATACCCTATTCACTTATGTAGATGCAAATAGTGCATATGTTGTTGCTAGATCGTTTAATCAGCATAATGTGTTGGCTAGCCCTAGTTTTATCAATCAGGCATATAGTTATGCGCAACAGCCGATTCATAATAATCTTCATGCTTCAACTTCATATAATTTTAGCAACATGCAACATATGTATCCCATCTCCCATGCATCGGCAACCCCAGAAATTTATATGCCGATGAACAACATGATGAGTTCGGTTAATCAAGTTGAAACACCTCATGTTAGAACTTTCAATAGCATGCAACAAAGTGTTTCATCTTTTTATTCTTCGGGAACTAATTTGCAACATGTTAATCTGAACATGCTGGTGGATAGGGGAATTGGCCATGCTACTACTAGTTATTCAGCCAATTCCCCACAACAATCATATGCTACACCTCGTGCTACTAATTTTTTGGCACCATATGCAACTATAGGTATTCATAATGGCGGCTACTAATTTTTTGGCACCATATGCAACTACTAGCGAAAAGCTTATACACAGAAACTTACCAGCAGTGCGATTTAAAAACAGACGCTACTGCTAAATAACGGTAGCACTCTCTACAAAACCGCGTTACTAATACCCCTTTAGCAGTAGCGCGCTAGGAGAGAAGAGCGCTACTACTAAAATTGCCAGGGCGTTGCCTCCAGACTAGGTATAGTAGTAGCGCTCTTTCTGTATACGCGCTACTACTAAAGTACTTAGGAGTAGCACGTTTCGCCAACACACGTTGCTGCTAACTATCGTCCCCTCTTGCAACTAAGTTTAGTCCCATACTGCTAAGCGAACATGGTGTTTACCACCTTAAATATGTTACTTCTCAAACTATCACAACCACTTGGTCTTTATTGAACTCTATGTGTAGAATTTGTGTCCGCAATATGAGTCTTCTCCGGTTTCTAAACCGATGAGGACTCATATTGACAATTCAGTTTGTACACAAAAATATCATTGATGATCAATGTATTTTTGATGTATATTTTTGCATGCGTACACATAGCAGTAGCGCATTTTATCAGAAGGCGCTACTGCTAGGGCGTTTAGCAGTAGCACATTTTCCCTATAGCGCGCTACTGCTAGGCCATTCTATCTTCCCCAACCGGCCGCCCCTCACTCTCCTGTCTCCACTCACACTCACTCGATCTGCCCCCTCAATCCCCTCGTGCAGGTCCTCCCCCGTCGGCCGCCCTCGCCCCCGCCGGCCATCGTCGCCTACCCCTCCTCCCACTGCGCCGCTGTCACCTCCTCCTCCTCCTCCTCCCTGGACTCGGTAATCCTTCGTCGGCCGCCCTCCTCCCCGCCCCCTCCTCCTCCATCCTCCATCCACTCGTTCGTTCGCCGCGAGCCGGACCCTCCTCGCTCTGCCTTCCTGCTCCGTCCTCCTTCCTCCTCCCTCCTCCAGTCGCCCCTCCATCTTCGTCCTCCCTCCTCCAACCCCCCCGCCCCCTCCTACATTTTGATTTAGTAGGGTAGTTGATATTTTCTTGTTGATATGCAACATTTTGATTTACTTGATAGTTTGTAGTTGATATATAACAATTTTGATTTAGTGTGATTAACTGATAAGTAAAAAAATTAGACATAGTTGATAGTGTTTAGTTGATATAAGCCTCTGGTCATATATAACACTTTGATTTAGGATTGTTTCTAGGGTTTAGAATATTCTGTTTTCCGATTAAGATCGATGCATTGAGAACTTTATGTTATTATTTTTCTTTCCTGTGAAGTGGATCGTTCATCCTTGCTCATATTGCTTTAGGAAAATGGCGCGACCACCACCACCACCATGTCGACTGTGCAAGTCAAGGTGCGCCAGCAGCCTTGCAACTGGCAAGCTGTTCGGCATCTACTTCCATCCGAGTTTTCATCATGCGGCGGTAAGAAATTATATGAAATGTAACAACTATTTTGTTTTTAGTGTTGGAATTAATGCATTGTGTCATTTTGCTTTTTGTACACAGATCGTCCCATGCAATGTGAGGTTGAAATTCAACAAGCTGACAGGAGACACTGTGACCTTTGAGGCTCCTGGGGGTCCTACACTATGGAGGTCGAGAAAGGACGCAATATGTCATAGATTGGAGGAGATGGATGGGCCCATTTTCTCGCCCGCATGCGTGTTACTGGTGGTGAGTTGATCAGCTTCTCCTTCAGAGCAGAAAGACCCAAGCTGGCTGTCATTTATATTAACCTGGTGGAAGATGATGAAGATGATGAGGACCCACTTCATGAAGCCATCGCAGCTCAAAGAATGAGGTTGAGCAAGGAGGAGGTGTGCAACTTATGGGACATAATTCCGCCATGTCATGACTTTGTCGGGGTGCCATTCGTGACCCGCCTGACAAGTACCATGGTCGATCGGCATGATATGGTATGTTATACATATATATATGCTTTATTGATATACTTACAAATGCAAATTATCCGACGGTATGCTTAGTGTAGATTGCAATGATATGTTGTGTGGAATCTAGTCGATGATATGCTTTAGTGTAGAGTCCAATCACATGCTTATTAGTGTAGAATCCAAGGAACTATTAATAGTGTAGATAATCCATGTATACTTATTAGTAGAATTCATGCTTAGTAGAAATGTGTAGTACCGTGTCTTCTGACAGTGTAGAAATCTATACTTAATAGAAATATATTTGCAAGAGTATGTGCGAGGCTACTTATTAACTGATATGTTTTTTCTTATTCAAAAATTACCAAAGAGCCTATCTGTGAATTGTGGTATCGAGCCTGATGAAGAAGGCTCAGATGGACTACACCTTACCGCAAGGGGCTCCGTCACCACCTGTACTTACGGCATGGACGCGGAAGGTCGCACACACTTAAGCTCAGTTGGGTGGAAGAGATTCCTTGTTGGCAAGAATCTTCGTGTTGGACAGGCCATCCTAATTACTATCAGGAACACTCACCGCCCAGGCTCGAGGATGATGATCATCGTCGATATCATCTAGAACTACATATGTGTGTGTGGCTGTATGACTATATATACCTAGTAGAACTGCTATATATGTGTGGCTGTAAGACTACCTAGTTCTGCTTGAGGATGCATGTTGACTATATATGAAATTGTTATCTAGTACTACCTAGTACCTATAATGCTTTATGATATTGTATAACTACTGTATGACTATATGGTATTATGGTTAATTATATTGTTATCAGGTATATGTTGCAGTTTATTAACGGGGTAGGAAGCATGAAAAATGATGTTAGATACAACAGTAGCGCGGGGATAGGAAAGCGCTACAGCTAATTAATAGTAGCGCGTTCTAGAAAAGTGATGTTGATATAGTCAATAGTAGTAGCGCGTGTATAAACAGCGCTACTACTAATAGTTAGCTGTAGCGCCGTAGTAGTAGTGCGGCTACCCGCGCTGCTGATAGCCTCAAAACCTGCACTACTACTAGGGTTTTCCCTAGTAGTGATGCTAATAGCCGAATATGTGAAAATTCTATAGGATCACATGTGTGCTCACCTACTACCGTAGCATATCATGTCCTCCCTACACAATTACAGAATTTCGGCAACATCTCATTGCTGAAAGAGTCTAGAGGCATCGGGGGCAACCGTATCCAGACTGGGTGATTGAGAACAAGCTTACATTCTCTTGGGATTTGTGCAACTCGACTCGCCAAGAACTAATAGAAGGCGGGAAGCCTCATGACTTTGCTGCTGTAAAAGCAAGAGTTGTGCAAATGATGCATTAACCTAGTCTGTAGCAACCAATGTACCCCCTAAACAATTACAAAGTTTCGGCACCTCATTGAGAGTCTCAAAATATTGGGGGGCAATCTCATGAGGAGTGGATGGAAATTGGGATGAAAAAGTTTAAAGTTCTCCAAGCTGAGATGTTGGCTAAAATTAGACATGAGCGAGAACCCTTGCAAATTCAAAAAGATAAAAGTATTGATTCAGGTAACAAAGAAAATTCGGTTATTGAAAAAGCCGAATCAAATATTATATCTGCCGAATCTATTGAAGAAAACGAGGATGCCAAGGCATTGGGGAGCCAACTGAAAGCAGAACAAAGTATCATTCAAATTACACCATTGTCATGCTCTCCCAACATATTCAAAGAGGTATGTCTAGCAAGTGATTTACCTATTTTCAGATTTGGTCGCAACTTTATTATTGATACATCTTTTAGAAAAAATCTTATAAGTAATTTTGAAAGACCAATGATGAAGGGAAATTTACTTGTTAGCAATAAAATTATTACAAAGCATGTCGGCCAATATATTGTACCATTTAAAGAGACCGATAGTGACTTATTACTGCAGCCAAAGCTTCTCCTGTTGCTTTATTTAATGTTCATATCTAATTGGGTATCTTTGCTTGCTTCATACTTGGCTTACGCATGGGCTCAATTGAGACATGTATGTTCTACTTCTAACTACTTTGATTTCAGGAATTTAAAGCCAAGGTTATACTCTGTTGAGAAAACCAATGATAGTATAATTTCCTTTTCAAAGTCATCGGACATAGAGTACAAAACACAATGCATAGCCAAATGGGGTAATGCAAAATCTGAATCATTCGTTTGCTTAACTCCAAAGCCGTTCTCACAGCAAGATCGGCTAGAGAATAAAAAGTTTACCTTCAATTCAAGCATGTGTGATCAAGTATTTAATTTGTTGCTGAAAAATAATTATACTAGAGTTCTTGATCACCATGTGAAGCCATCAATCTAAGGACGAATGTATTGCAAGTTGCATGATTCGTCCAAGCATAATTTTGAGGATTGCAACATGTTTCGTCAAATAGTTAAATCGGCCATTGATAAAGGACGATTAAAATTTGTTGAAATACCAAGGGATGACCAATCTATTCCAATTGGTCTTAATGGAAAAATGTTTTTGAATCGGCTGCTTCAAGACGATTCCTTTAAAGATGAGAAGGTAAAAACTACAGGTGATGGGATCAAGCTTTCAAGTAAAGAAGTTGTTCCAGAGCACAATGAACATATTCTTGAAGGCATGAGTTCTATCGAAGATACAATGAAGACGCCAAGGACTGGGGGGCAACAAACCAATCCAAAGATCGATGCAAGCAAAACCGAAGGAGGTAAAGGCTGCAATAAGCACAAGTACAAGAAATCCAAGGTCACTTTTGCATAGTTACTAGATAAATATCAAAAGAAAAGTGAAGAGAATGGTGCTTATCGGTCGAGTAATGCAAAAGCATCAAGATCAGCCCCTAAGCACGAATCCAAGGATCGGTATTGGCAAGAACAGAATTTTAATGCATCGTGTTCATATCCTTATTTTGGGTCGCCAATGCCATGCCGTGGATGCCTCCCTATGCTCATGTAGATCGATAATCATCATGGGACAGGTACGATACAATGACACATTCTCCATCACATTTTAGACCATCTCACCATTATTATGCAGCTCCAAGAAGATCAACCTTCAGTGAGCAGTCATATGTTCAAGACCGTTTCAATAAGAAAGAATCGGTCCGGAGCTCAAGAAAGAAGAAAGAGGTGATCAAACAAGTATATAGGGTTAAAAAAGATGGTCGCAAGAGTGCCAATTCAGATTTGATTTTAAAAGATAAAGAGCCAATTAAAGTGTTAACATTGGCTACTAAAGGCAATGATATGAAGCAATAAATTGTTGAGAACCAAAGTGCCAAATCTGAAGAAAAGAAGTTGAAAGTGCAGAAGGTAAAACAAGAATTGTCATTAGTTCAAACAAAATCACAGCGGGGACGCTCACTCGTCTTATCGTATTGGCAAAAGAAGAAATTACAAAAACTTAGTGCACAAGAGCTCGAAAAGAGAAACATGGCATGGGTTCCCGAAGGAAATAATCAAAACAAGAGTGATGTGCAAGGTTCCATTGCAAGAAGTGCGACAAAGGTAAAGAAGAAAAAGAGTGAAAATTATGAACGACCAAGCCGAAGGTTTCAACGTCTTCGGTGCATACATTATCCATATGCTCCAACTATGCCATTGATGCGGATGACATGGAATTCATCCTCAGGTAGGACTAGTTACCCTCCATGGACTTATTTTGATCCATGGACGCAATATAACTTCTTACAACATGCAAGGGTTTTACCTCATCACCATACATTCAATTAGTTGTATTTTGTTCCTAATCAAAGTGGCCGATATATAACTATCGCCCTAAGCAAAGACATGGCCGATATATAATTATCGCCCTAAGCACATATAAATGGATGATGGAGTATTGACATCGTCCTTAGAACAAACTCTGGGCAAATTATTTTTCGGCATCCAAGTTTTGCCGAAAAATAAGGGGGCATGTGTTGACACCAGATTTCGGCACGGTCAAGAAATCAATTAATATGGCCTCAAATGGAGAAGTGATCTACATAAAAAAGTTTCGTATTGTGGACATGAACATCTTTGAAGTTTGGGTCATCGCCATCCGGCCTCATCTCAAGGGCTGAAACTATACTCAAAGTATTAAGATTTTGTATTCAGAGTATTGTTCGGCCAATTAAGCCTCCCAGACGACATTATATGCGAAACGTTTCTACAAGGGTTGTCTTCGCCTCGTCGAAACAGTTGATTGTGATATAAAAATCGTCTCAGTCCGAGTTCGTATGCAAAAGTTAGAGCCATCGGAGTGCGGCACTACCACGGGACAAAAGTGGCGCGCCCCATGAGACACGGCGTCTGATGGGTAGCGCGAGTAACAACCTGTTTTGCGCAAGCGATTCGGCCCTGAAGATGGCCTCGAATCGGAAACGTTGAACGTGAAAGTTGTTCATCACGTCAAAACGGTCAAACTTGCTTTTGGGCTCAGCTTCATCCAACGTCGTTTGTGGCCTGTGGGACCTAAAAACTGAACTAATGTTCCAGACTTGCCTAAATCCGAGTTCAGTTAATTTTAAAAAGATTTGGACGTGATATGGAGTCATTTTTTTGTACGGGAAGTCCATCCGCCTCTTATATACCTAAGGAGTGACAGCCGATTGAACAACTCACAGTCGATCTATCAATATATTACTCTTTACCTTTACCTTTATCTTTCTCCTTTTGTTCTTCCTCTTTCTCGTTCTTCGTCCGTTCTTCAAGTTGCAGGGCGGTGATCCACGAGGCCCTAGGGGCGATCAGGTCGACCTAGGGCAGCCAATAGCCGCCGCGCGCCCTGACAGGGTCCCTCCCGGGCATGTGGGATTCCGGGTCTACAAAAGCGCCCGCCGGATTGTCTTGCGTACCACGCTTCCGGACGGGTCTCCTTCGACGTGACCTGCAGCGCATCACCCCGGCATCGAGGGTACACGATGACGTGTTCGTGTGCGAACACCATTCACAAGTCTCCGAGATGGTTCCCCAAGTGTTGGCAGAGGAGTGCTCCATGACCCTGCACGGCCACCAGTTGCATACATACGTAAATGTGTTGGTACTCTTTGCTTTGACCATACTTTTAAAGCCCATGTGCTTGGTTGTACGGGACGGACCAAAGGAGACTGATGCTGGGTATGAAAAAAGAAGCTAGGATGCCATGCTATGGAAATTAGTTTACAGGCTAACTTATACAGCCAAATAAGAAAATGGGAAAGGAAACCATCCCCACACCGCCGTTGATACTACTCCCTCCATCCGGAAATACTTGTCGAAGAAATGCATAAAAATGGATGTATATAGAACTAAAATACGTCTAGATACATTCATTCTTTCGACAAGTATTTCCGGACGGAGGGAGTACATGTTTGTGTTTAACTGTCCCGGATTCGAATACAAATAATGTAGAAAAAAACACACTCAAACCTTGTGCTGGTCCTCCTGAAATATGAATTACCCAGGGTCCACTTTAATTAGGTGGCCCCGCAAAAATAAACCTTGACTAGATGGAGACGAAGCTTGGAACAAATGGAATTACATCAAAGCAGGACATTCCGTGTGGGTGCTCAACAAGTGTGCCCTCCTCGAGGTTGTAATATTCCAGATCATTCATACAGAATCTATCCTTGACCTTGACACGCATTTTAGTATGTAAAATGCACCTGTACAAACGGTGCCCCGAGGCTTGGCACAAGAGCACCCCATCACCCAGCATGGCCACCGGACGGAGGCATGACAGGGCCCAGTCCCAGTAGATGCTGTAACGCTTCTCCCACTGTGGCTTTTTGGCACGTGCGCTGTCGATGTCACTACACATCCACATATCAAGCGACCGGTCATCATCGTGCAGTGAACAAGTCACGCACAATTGTCCGTGCAACTCGGACATGGTGGACACCGCACTGTCGAACCATGGGCGGCAAGGAGGCGCTGGAATAAACCCAAACCTCTCATTCCCCACTCTTAATCGGAGGAAACCACGCCTGCTCATGTGGTCATACGGACTTATGGTCCAGAGCAGTGACCCCTTGAAGAAGGTCGCCGTCTGCTGTACCATGACATGATGCGGCGACCGCTCAACTTTCAGACGCCAGCGCCGATCTTTCCCGATGGTAAACAGCTCTACATAGTCAGCAAATATCCTCCAAGGTGTGCACTGGGGTCCGAAGAATCGTGCAACCTTGTAGCCACCGGTGCGAGGGTCGCGCCCGAGGCCAAACGCCTGGTGGCTTCTATGGTCCAAGCACTGCGCGTTGGCATACGGACTCCCTGGGGGAAGCGTGAGGATGCGTCGCGTAGTCGGGTTGAGCACACGCACTGCTGACTCGGTGCCCACCAGCACCAGCCCATCGCAGTGCGCAAATCCATGTATCACATCCGCGGGCAGTGAGTCCAAGGGGTGCACAAGGGTCGCGGCCCCGTGGGTCTCTTCCCACCGGTAGAGGCCAGCGGTGGCGACGATGCCCTTGTCGCTTTTGATTTGTGGAGCGATAAGAAAACATGGGAGATCTCGCCGTCGGAGACGGAGGTCGCGCTGGAAGGAAGGGTCATCGGAGATGGTGTCGCGCCAAGCCTTGGAGACGCACTTGAACCGGAGAAGCGAAGTGACGGGCAGCAGCAGCAGGATCTGCGTGACGATTTCGTGGGGCACATGCCGTGGCGGCGGCCTTGTTGTCGTCCTCCTCTTCTTGGCCGCGGCTAGTGCCGCCGACTCGTCGTCTTCCATCGACAGGCAGCAGAAGGTCGATCTACTTTTATTTTTACTTGCTATATATCCAAGCCATGCGAAGTGCGTACCCTACTTATTGTTTGGATATATAACAAGTTAATAGAGAATCCGTTTTCCTTAGGCGTGATTTCAGGCGTAGCTAACTTGTTTGGATTCTAACTGATTTCAGGCGTAGCATACATACCAACAGGTTCGGTCTTAAGATTTTGGGGTCCGGGGCGAAATTGGAATATGGGCCCTAACAAAAAATTCTACATACAAGTTACCAGCGACAGTATCAAAAGGAAATAACTAGAGACATGCAATGAAACACAGCGGAAAAGTAGGATCGCAGAAGGTCGATCTATTTTTACTTGCTGCAGTACATATTCTGGCCGTGCGAAGTGCGTACGCTACCTATTGTTTGGATATATAACAGAGTTTATAGGGAATCGGTTTTTTCTTGTGACCGATTTGAGGCGTATAGCTACCTAAAAACTTGTTTGGATTCTAACTAATTCGTGGTATATACTACTACATGCTCACGTTAGAAAGGTAAACGTTTAGCCTCGGTGCGCCGGCCGAACGCTCGGCCGGTGCCCCTCGCTCACTCGATCTTTCCACGTACGCTAGGTGGGCCTAAAGCGAAACGTTTTCTTTTTCTTTTGTGCTTCTTCTTCCTCTCGCGAGCGCCTCAGTGACGGTCTCCGCCCAACTATGCCTTCGAGTCCCCACCGACGAAGCTGTGGGAACCGTCCATCAGGGGCGTTGCAGCCATTGCTGCAAGCCTGCAACCACGGGCACACACTGGACGGCGAGGACGAGGCGGTGCTGCTCCTAGCAAAAAACAAGCGTCACAGTTTTGCTACATGCTTCAACCGGCATAAATTTTTGCTACAACTGGCATAACATTTTGCTACAACTAGCGTCACGTTTTGCTACAACACACAGCGGGTGTCGCGGTTTTGCTTCAACTAGCATCGCTTTTTGCTACAACACGCATAATATTTGCTACATCCATCACGGCCGAGCTGCAACCCGCGACGACGATGACGGCTTTTTGTTGCAACCGTCATAGGTATTTGCTACGTCCGACAACGGGTTTTGTTACATCCGTTCATTTTTTAGAATGCAAATGTTGCTACCTGCAACGGCGAGCTACAACCAGCGACAACGGCGACCTTTCTTTTTTGTTGCAACCGTGTCTCCATTTGGCTACGACTAACAACGAAAAATGCTACAACGACCAATTATATTTGCTGGAACCAGTCAATCGCCAGCGAGGCGGAGCTGCATCCATGGCGTGCGCGGGCGGGATCCATCCAGGGCGAGCGCGGATGGCGAAGCTGCATCCATGGTGAGCGCGGCCAGCGGAGCTGCATCCATGGCGAGCGCGGCCAGCAGAGCTGCATCCATGGTGAGCTTAGATCTCCGACGAGCGCGGGCGGCGGAGCTGCATCCATGGCGAGAGCGGTTCTCGCACAAGCGCGGAAGGCCGGCGAAGGCGCCCACTGGCGACGAGAAATGCCGCGGTGGTGCTTCAAGCTCGGCCGTTTTCTCGCAGGGTACGGCGTGGTCTCGGCGGTGCTCGGGCCGTTGCATTTTTTTTTTTTTGAAAAAATGACTCGTGAGGAGGAAGAATTGAGGGACAGATCTGACGGTCATTAATCGCTGCATCGGGCGGCCAGGGCTGGACTGGCCCAACTGTTGGGCGTTTTTTTGACACTAGTGTAGTGTCAAAAAAAGTCTTACATTATGGGATGGAGCGAGTAGCTGCGTATACGGCCTCGTAACTTGTACTTTCTTCCGAATAAATAAAGAAAAATTGCGTTTACGTGTGCCTTGTGTGTTCCAATCGACCTAGTATGAAGTACTCCGTAGATTGGAGGCTAGCTATGTATGGTGCTAATCGATCTGAGTCTGAGGGACGATCGAGCCAGCCTCTAGGCAGAATCAAGACAGGCTGTGTATCGAAGAAATAAACGGGCGACATGCAGGAAGGCAGGAATACAAACAAACTAGTACTATCTGATCTAGTCTTTCACACCCTATACCTGAAGACTTATCTGATCTGCAGGGTGTACAGTGCTGTTTCTATGGTGACAAGAAATGCAGACACCGATGTGGAGAGTGTGGTTCAGTTATACCAATCGTCTACGCATGGTGTCCCTCCCTCTCATTTCAATCTCACACCATCTCGCGTGGTGTTGTACGTCTAATACATGATGTGCTTTGTGTCCTTTTTTCTACCTCGAAGACACGCTCTACCCTGTGGCCTCTAGCATCTGCCTTGACGTCATGAAGGATATCCAAGGTAGGTGCTTAAACCAAGCCGTCGTGGTTCTACTAAAAATCTGCACTAGTATCAGTTTGCACCAGGAGATGCTTGGTTGCTTATGTGTGCTGTTAATGAGCTAATGCTGCTGTGTAACTCATTGGCTGTCGCAGCCGGCCATGGCGGGTACTACCAGCAGCAGCACAGCAGCCACGCCGTCTACACCGGACACGGCGGCCACTGGCCACGGCGGCAGCGTCTCCTCCTACCCGCACTATCACCACGGCAAGCACTAGGTAAAGATACAGATCAATCGAGGTCGCCAGATTCAATTGATGACAGATTATCTGCTCTCTGTTCTCTGCATGTGTGTGTGTTGCTCCTGCCCATCGGGTCAGCTCCCGCACTAATCGTAACCTGTAATCAGTCATTCAGTTCATGATCCATCATCAGTCTAGCGTAGGCGTGTGTGGCGATCAGTCTATCAGTTCACTGATGGGGCTGGGCATAATTGTTGAGAGGAAGAAGAAGATTAACAAGGGGAGCTGAAGTGAAGCTCCAGGGGTGTTCCATTAGCAATAAGAAAACAGAGTTACAGAGTGCGCACTCTGTTTATGTATGTATATGTAAACATACTGCTGCTGTAACTGTAGAATCTCATGCCTGCTGCCCCCATTTTGGGCAGTAGCAAGATCCCAATCCTAAACCCAACAAGGGAATTAGGATTGTGCTCTTGTACCACCGAATGTGTCCTGTACGGTTCCGTTGGGATCTTCATCTGCCGTGGTGAGGCAGGCTTTGCTTGGCTCCTCAAATTCTCTTAGGCCATATGGTGGGGTGGTCTCCTAGGTCTCCTTACTGTTACACGTGATTGCAATGTCATCGTCCTCGGCCCATGCTGCTTGTAGGCAGGATCAAAGCTCATCAGCCCGAAGCGAGTGGGAAAAGGCCCCTCCCCGCTCCCCGGTGACAGTTAGGCTTTGGGCTATGCGGTGCGGTCCGTTGGTTTCGTTCCGGAGACATTGACGGCGGCGGAGGCATCTTCTTATTGTTTGGTAACTCCCGTGCTCTTGGCCGGGCCCGGCAATGAGGTTGTGGTGTTGTGTAGTGCATATCGCGTGTGTTATGGTTTTCGTTGTTTGGTTTTCTTTGATTTGCTTCGACAATGACGTTGTGGTGCCGTGTAGTGCATATTGGCCATATGACTTTATTTATAAATTAGGACAAAAGTTTATTTTAAGAGATATTTCTTGAGAGGAAGTCAACCAACAGGACACGGACGACCAAAAAACTTATTTGGCCCGTCGTCATAGAGCACTTCACCATCACCACCACAAAACAACCTGGGATCATACAAGGAACAAACTCAAAAGTCATTGTTGGATTGTGACCAAACTTCACGGACGCGACTTGACCTAGACAGCCGCCGTCTCCAAAAAGTTAGGGTACTCTGCCTCCAGCCGGCGCCGGCGCCGGTCAGTCCTGTCTCCGGTAGCCTTAGGGCCATGGAGACGGCGTGGATCTCGCCTCTTGCCGGTCGGAGGGCTCTGTTTTTAGAATTTTTTTCGAGCTTTGTTAGGGTTTATGTCCTGTTCAGGAAGGCGAGATGGCGGCGGCTCCCTGAAGATGAAATAAAGGTCTCCCCGCCTAGCCCCCGTTCTGGCGATGCGTCTAGCATCATTGGTGGGCATGTGGAGGTTTGTCTCTGGCAGATCTGTCTTTGGTGGACTTGCTCAGATATGTTCGTCGTTCGTCCTCGTTCATGCGTCTTCAGGTTGGATCCTTTTGATCTACACTCTTCATCTGCGGTGGTTGTTGTTCTGGTGCGTTGGTTCTATGGGACCTTAGCACGACGACTTCCCGGCTGTCTACTACAAAAAGGTTTGCCAGGCTCCGGCGAGGGAGGCGCGATGACAGCGGCACGCCTTCGGCTCGCTTGTAGTCGTCGCTAGGTAGTCTACAGATCTGGATGTAATTTTTATTATTTCTAGTGTTCGTTGTACTACCATAATTGAAGATGAATAATTGCAAGTTTTTCCCGGAAAAAAACTCAAAAGTCATTAACCAAAATTCCATGTATCCTACCCACGTGGTATTTCTCAGCATCATCTCTAATCGTAGAAATTTTTCCAGAGCGCTGGAGGCAACACACGAATCCATAGGAAATTAACCGAGGAAAGAAAAAACACAATGAAAGCGCATTCAAGGCAAGACGTTAAGATGAACGTCACAAGAGTTTTGAACCAAGATAAATTAGGTACTAGTAGAATGCTCGTGCATTGCCACGGGCTTTTTATTTTTACATAGTGTTGTATAAAGTTGCATGAATTTTTGTCCCCTTTCAATGCTCCGCCTCGGGGTCCTTGTCGATGTTTTTGAACATTGACATAATCCATCTTCATCTCTCTCATACTGTAAAAAATAAACATACATAGAAGTACATCTTCTATATTATCACGTGCAAAATATATACAAAGAACAATTATTTGTATGCACATTTTTTTATTGCGTATAACTTGATGAGGTTTCTGTCCGGTTCATCATAGTTATGTCAGGCCAATCGACATTTTCAAAGCATCATTCCAAACTTATCTTTGATCCATAAAAGTGAACATATAAACATATACTCTGGTATTACAAAAATAAGCTCGCATACAATACATCCATTGGTCAGCTGCTAGATGCGAGCATGTGACATTTTTAGTAAGAGTGGGTGACATCGTACTATTTTGTAGAGTGTGTCACATCCCAATTTGAATAAACGATAGCCTCGCGTGTAAATCAGTTGGTAAATTATTCTCGAGAAATGAGTTGTTAGGGTATGTGATATTCACTATATAGAAAATATGTGACATTTCTCTCATAGCAAACAACTACTTTTTCCAAAAAAAAAACAATCATCCGAGCATAGAATTATGAATGGAATAAGACCCACATGAACATGCAACCATGCATGGAGAAAGAACCACCACAACATTCAACCATGCATTGAAAAATGTTTTTCATTCAACTATTCTACTTATATTCAATAAATATTTTCCTCTAGAAAATCAAAGATAGGTCCAGTAGATTTCATCTCAAAAAAGAACTCCAGTAGGTCTTGCTCCAACTCTATCTCCAAGGCATCTTTCTTCTTCTACAAGGACAAAAACATGATCAAGGCATGCAAGATTGAGTTCATTTATACAAACAAATATGAGGCCTGGTAGTATTGTTTCATGATGTACTTTCTACAGTAGAAAGAAGTAACTCTAAGACTGACAACCATCTGATATGGTACTCAAATACAATGGTGTGTACTATTGTTCAGGCGACCAGATATTCAAGTACCAATCATAGATGAAAAGTCATGATGTCACTAAATCAGGCACTGAAGTGATGGCCAGTTAGCACATACTATCATATCGATTTACCCCTGTTAAAATAATTACAGTCTCAGTGCACTAGTGGAAAAAGGCTCAGTTGTCCCGGTTCCAGAGGCCCATTCGTCCCGGTTCTGGAACCGGGACTAAAGGGTCGGGACTAAAGCCCATGACCTTTAGTCTCGGTTTGCTCACGAACCGGGACAGGTGGGGCTCCATGTGGCCACTGCGGCGAGCCTCGGCAGGAGGGCGTTTGATCCTGGTTGGTAACACCAACCGGGACCAAAAGGTATCCATGCGTCGGCGGCTCAGGAGCTGGGGTTATTTTTTGAAGGGGGGGGGGGGGGTTGGGGGTTTTGGAGGGTTAATTTAATTAGGGGTTTCATATATTGTGTTAGCTAGCTAATAGAGAGAAGTGACCTCTCTTATCTCCATGCTTGGTCGACGCTACGTACTATACGTATAGTGAGGACTCGACACGCTAGCTAGTAAGAAAATGAAGGAAACCATTAAGTACAGAAGATCGTCATGAACATATATAGAGAGAAGTGATCGACCTCTCCTTCTTTGAGAGATTAGTCGAACAACAAGTTTTTGTATATCTATCTGACGCTACTAGCTACATATATACAATATAAGATCTATTACAGTCCCTAATATCTGAAGTCAAGTTCCACATGGTATTCTCCGGCTTTATTGATCACGTGGTCAAGAAAGAATCTCGCCAATTCCTCTTGAATTGCTTTTATGCGATCATGTGGTAGGAGCTCATCCTGCATCTGCCAGATCCAAATCGAAGAAGAGGGTCAATACATGTGTATGAATGAAACTCAACACAAATGATGGTAATAAAATACAATTCTGAATATTTTTGCTTACGCACTTCATACTGTTTTTCAGAGTAGCCTCTCTTATTCTTGGCCGTCTCGTTGTATATGAACTCGCAAATGTAGTATCCACAGAAATCATTCCGGCGTTCCTGCCACAAGAACTTTACGAGAAATAGAGGTCAATCAAACTGATAAGCAAGCATGCTAAATGGTATTGATGAAACTAGCTAGAATTAATGGGAGATGGGCGGAACTAGGTAGTAGTACTTACTTTCGGGTGTTTAAATGTCAGCTCGGTCGGCAGTTCCGGAGAAATTGCGGTGAACTCTTTCCAAACCCTGTCGGACAAAGAAAATAATTACTTGATATCAGGAAATGAACAAAGTTGTCGATATGGTGCGATAATGATCGATTGAACTTACTTCTGGAGCATTCGAGTCATGTCCGCATAGTCCTCGGGATCTTTTCGTCTCGAGTCTAAGACGGTTACTTCTCCTTACTCAAGCTTAATCACTAGGAGAATAAAGTGGAAGCTGCGCACGCATGCACAACTCATCAGTTACATGACTATAACCTCGAGTAACAAGGGAAACCGAATATGCACAAGACAGTAACACTCACTTGAAGTTGTAAGGAAGGAGTATTTTATCTTTGCTTTAATTTTTGAGCAATGATTGTAACAAGTAGTCCTCGGTTTCTGTGACATTCTTTTGACCATCCATTCATGTATGACACTTGGGTTAATGAACCCAATGTCATATATTTGTGCTTTTCTGCATTCGACGATCTTCAATCTGCATAATATAGTGAGGATAATTATATATACATGCAATGAAAGAGCTGAGCTATATATATATATATAGAGAGAGAGAGACTTAATTACAGAAAGTAGTACTTACAGACAGTAGCAAGCCAAAAGTGATTTGTCGAGGGCCTTTTGATTGTAGAACTGGAAAAACTCGTCAAAATCAACAGTTAACAGTTCTTGGCCAACGAAGTCGTGGTCCTCTTTAATTCTCATCGACAGAGCATCCTTCCCAGACTCGCTGCAGGTTTTCATGTACCATTCATGGAATCTTCGCATCGTCGTTGTTAGAGCAAGAGTTCCATCTTTGACGAGAGGCTTCCCGTATTAGTATTTGAATTCCTCCACCTCCATTGTATCAAAATGTACATCGCCGGGCAGGTAATCACCAAGATTGGTACCGGGCAGCATCAGCGGCTGATTTGCGACGATATCGCTAGGCACCTTAAGCGGGGGGCACGATTGGTTCTCCTGTTCTCCGAGCTGGGGAATTTTTTCCCACTTCTTCGTTCTTTTAACCTTTTGTCACTTGAAGTACTTCCCGACTGGTGCGCTTCTTGCAATGTCTTTTTAAGACAGCGGAGATGGTTGTTATCCGGTGAAGGCGGTGGTGGTCGCTTCAGGGCATTGAATACGAACAACAAATATAAGTGACATGAATACGAACAACAAATATAAACAT
This sequence comes from Triticum aestivum, assembly GCF_018294505.1. Taxonomy (NCBI): domain Eukaryota; kingdom Viridiplantae; phylum Streptophyta; class Magnoliopsida; order Poales; family Poaceae; genus Triticum; species Triticum aestivum. Next base: position 837,577,195 of record NC_057801.1, on the reverse strand, counting down.
CTTTAAAAAAATAGAAGAGTGGTTTTTCTAAGCACAAGTGGAACCGTTATTATGTTTACCCTCCAGCATTGCTTTGACATATGTTTACCCTCCACAACAGGGATCCTTTGAAGAAGGTCGGTAGACGTCTACCGCATGTTGATAGAGCACAGTGGTTAAGTCGATGTCTCGCGTTAGTACCGGTCAGTACCTCCAATGGTGAACCCCTCCACATGGTGTGCATAGCGGCAGCCGGCCATAGTCATGGTTTCACACTCGGTTCGGTGGAAAACGCGAGCAACCTTGTACGCATCCGAACGAGGGTCGTGGTTTCACAAATGCTTGGTGGTTGAATGAATGGTGCGGTGCGAAGCCTCCATGGTCCCATATGCAGCTTGAGGATGCGACGGTTAGGCCACTTGCACCTCAACTAAGTAGGCAACAACACCAGCCCGTCGCAATGGATGAAGTCGTGATCCAGACATGTGGAGAAGGATGAGGTCGGCATGAACTGCACGACAATGTTGTAGTCAGAATAAACGGGCGACATGCAAGAACATTATAGCTAATTAAGAACAGTAAAACTGAGCCTAAAGCGAGCTTTCTCAGCGATTCACATTCCTGGCCGTCCATTTTCACGATCTGAATGTTTCTGGCCGTTGGATTTCGCAACTGGCCCAACTGTTCTTTGGGCAGCTGCTCCTGAGGCCGAAAGGAAGGCTTGTGGTTAATTGGGCCGTCGGGCAGCCCATTTCAGCTGACGAGGGATTCAGATTAGCGATGGTGTGCGTCCATCCAGTCCTAGTGTGTTCTTCTCAGCCGCCGCACTCACCATCCCTGTCATCGGCGCGCTACAAGCAGCACCGTTGCCTCCCAGTGCCCTTGCCCTAGAGCCCCCGCTGACGCCGCCGCCCAGTGCCGTTGTTCCCATCATTTCGTCCACACCGCCCTGCCCAGCGTCGCCCCCCAATTGCATCAGCGCCTACGCCGCCGCCCAGTGCTGTCGCCCCCGCATCCCCCACCCATGTCGACGTCTTCGCATCCCCCATCCAAGCCGCCGAACCTGGAGGTCTGGACCAACAAAGGCAAAGTGAGCGGGGATGACGGCAAACTACTCCCTCCCATCGATGCGGATCAGGTCAGGAAAGAGATACGGTGGCCAGACCTTCACATCCTTTCTTTCCTTCCTCATGGAGGATTGACTAAAGCGGCGATGTCCCTGGTGGGAGCGAACAAGGGTGTGAACCCAACTCAATACTGCAGCTGGCGAGTGACGCGGGAGGTACAGCCGGAACCCTAGCCGGTGGAGGCGGCCATGGTTAGATCCCTTCTGATTGATTCTATTTTTTCCTTTCAATCTGCCACAGGGCGTTAGTTCTGGTGTATTTGTTTGGGAAATCCTAAGGACTAAGGCCGATTTCCAAAAAAAATCCATATACCATCGAATTCGGGCTCTGTAATTTTTCTGCAGTTGCACTTAGATTTCAGTTAAGGTATTCGAATCCTAAAGCTCGATTTCCAATGTCTGCTGGCCACGTTAGCTTCCATGTTCTCACACATGTCATCTTATTATCCAAGCATCTGCGTCCATGATTTATACGGTTGATGCTACTGGCTATGTATATACAGTTTTGACTATTGCCGTGGAATTAAATCTTACCCAAATGGTATGTAAAACTAAGCCTGACCATGTTCTCACCGCACAACGTGCAGACCTCACTCCCTTCGCCAGATCATCGCCGAAATCGACGCACAGATGACCGGCACCAGGGAGGAGTTCGACAGCGAGGCGAAGATCTGTGTTGCCGTGGTCAACGAACGAGCCCAACGAGGTGGGAGACCATGCTACTTATAGTCGCTGAGAAAGGGTTCATCAATATCGTCGTCGAGTTGCTCAAGCACTCTGACAAGGAGAGCCTTGCGAGGAAGAACAAATCAGGATTCGATGCTCTGCATGTCACTTCAAAGGAAGGACATGGAGGTGAGCACTGACAAACACTTCAATACTAAACCACTTCTGATTGGTCATATTTTTACATGGGAACAGGGGAGCTTTGGACCTTGTATCTAGACTGGAATCTCATAGTTTGCATGAAGAAAGGGGTTTATGGATTTCTAAATTAATTGATTGCCATGGTTTTTTGGGTCTTTGATCAATCTCCATGGATCGAATTATATTAGTTTTGCAGTGCTGAAATTTACCTGATCTGTATGATAACTGCAGTGTGCCATTGCCTACACAAGCTAATGAGCAAGAAAGATGGACATCTGACACTGCTTGTAGATGTTGTGAAGGTACTCCTGGACCATGATCAATCCCTTGGGAAAATGTTTGGCCAATCAAAATGTGACTCCTCTGATAACTGAGGCGATTAGAGGCCACCATGATGTAGCGAACCTTCTGCTGGAGCAAGATTCTGGATTGCTTAAACTATGAAAGGCAAACGGAACAACAATTTTTATTTTCCTGGTACAGGGAATCTCCAGGCACGACAAAGTATGTATTTACATCAGAAAAATTCCTTAGCTTTTGCAGAAACATGATTTTGGTTTAATTATTTATTAGCACTACCCCAGTTACATTGGATTTGTATGCACACTTCTCAAAGTAAGGTAGCATGGTCCATTTTTGTAGGGTCGTATTTGGTAACCGTAACTTACCACAATACCAATTCTAAGTTTATTGTTTAATTCAACATTTCTATTAGCAATTAGTTTTGCTTATTTCACCTCACTGCATTAAACTCCACCAGTTTGAATTTCTTAATTCTACAGACCCTACTTATGACATTGTGTGTTCCTCCACTTCTGGCCTCCTCCATTACCAGTGACTAACACTACGATACATATGCAAATAATGTAAGTTCGCAAGCTGCAATCCAAATTATAGTCATGGTGAGAACTGAGAACTGTATTCCTTCTAATTTGGGGAAAAGGTAGTTCGTCAATTTGCTTAAAATTTACAAGAACTGAGTAGTTGTCACCCGCTTGCATAAAATAGACAGTCTAATTTACGATATGCATCAGTTTTTTGTCATGCATTTTAATTTGGTTAGAAAATTCGCATGTAGTTCTAAATTAACTCATTCTGGGAGCTAGCCAATGGATATTTCCTTTGGCGACTGTCAGTTTTAATTTGAGCAATATTCAACCGACCCATCTTTTGCAACGGTAGACACGAATGACTTTCCAGCAGTTACTTCAACCCCCAAGAATATAAATGCAGTGTTAGACGGGTCTAGCGCCGATAAATCTGAGGAGATTAGTATGGATAGTCTGAACACACGTATTAAAAAAGCGAAAGAAAGTGGCACTAAGGAGAATGATGGGAATGCGAAAGAAAGTGGCACTAAGGAGAATGATGGGAATGCGAAAGAAAGTGGCACTAAGGAGAATGATGGGAAACGCAAGAGAAAAAAGTCAAAGTACGTTCTTTCACCCTTCCAGCAGATCGGTGGACGTAAACGTCCAAAGAAAAGTAAGTGTTATGTACTTTGTTTTGAAGATATTTCAGTCCTTCCATGCACAATTTATTTACTCATTGTTTGATTATATTTTAGGTTTGTTTGGTATAAGAGACGTTCTGATTAATACCGATTACATTACTGAGGATCACATAGAGGCCGCGAAGGTTTATATCAAGACACTATCAGACTCGGCGAAGCTTAGTAGGAAAACTGTCGTGCACATGACAGGAATTGCTGGGGAAACATGTACACCTGATATGCTTCAAGCCATCATTGCGAAAAAATGGTTGCATGGTGCTGTAAGTATTATAGCAATTATATGAAGTTGTACATGTCATATTTATTTTTTTCTAAGAGGAGTATTGCTGTTATGTTATTTTCAGGTCATCAATAGTTATTGCAACCATATGCAGACCCATAATCCTCGTCCTGACCGTCACATTTTATCATCTTGGGTGTCACACTGGCTTATTCTTCGTGCTGAAGGAAAGGTTAAGAACTCTAAGCACCATTTTATGGAGCATTTCACAAACCAAACTAAAATGGTGTCTAGAGTTAATGAGGAGTATTTCATTAGAGATAAGGTATTTCACTTTTGTATGATCCTTCGTAGTACATAACTATTTGTGTGTCCAAGAACTTGACTAAACTTTGTTGTAGGCATACTTTCCTTTTCATGTGGAAGAAAAACACTGGATAACATTTCTCATGCACAACAAGAAAAAAGAGTTTCAAGTTTTAAATTCTACTGGTAAATGCAGCAAGGCAGTTCTTAAAAAAATAAGGCAGCTGGTAAGCTTCTTTCTTTACATGTAACAAGATAGATAGGAGCAATTAGTTATGTACTTCATATGAACTTCACATTTATATTTCAGAGGGCAGAAATAGCTAAAGATACGTTGGAGGTGAACTCCCTTGTACAACTGGAACATCCAGACGTATCTTCGTGGCCAATAAATGAGTACGATATGCCGTTACAAAAGGATGGGTATGTTCAACTGTTTAAGTTCTAAGTACTTCTCTTACACAGCAATGTCTGACTTGAGGTTTTTTACAGAGTTTCTTGTGGTCTGTTTGTGGTGAAATGCATTCAAAACTGGAACGGAGATGAATGGATATTTGACTTTGATCAACCTGAGGTCAATGCTTCAAGGGGACGCATTCTAGCTGAAATACTTTTTTCAGAGTGCAACACGATGGAAACTGTGAAAGAGAAGATTTTGAAGATCATGGACAAGAATTAGTTTGTTGATGGGTTTTTGGCTACGAGGGCATTCTTTTTCTTATTATCGCAACTAAATAAACGTGCCGTTCACGGCACTAGGAACAATTTTGATATTATGACATTTCTTATTGTAATGGGTATGATTATGCACGTCCGCAACGAAATAAAGGTGCCGTCGTCGGTACTAGCTACAATATTTATTTTCCAACTATATATGTTAACCTGCTATGTGCTATATGCTTATGTGATGATGATGCCGCCATCTGCTGGCTCGTAGAGTTTCATATAAATGGAGGCAGACGGCTGGCTTTATGTGCAATATTATTATGTGATGATAATGCCAGCCGCCGTTTGTTGGCTCTTAGATGCACATATAAATGCAGGCCAACGGGGCTGACAAGGAGCTTGTAACAGAGGAGTTCGAGAGAAACAGCCGACGCGGCTATTTAAGCCGGTCGGTGCGCCCTGCCGTTGGCGAGGTGGGACTAAATAAGGCGATGCGGTCGAGGCAACGCTGACGAGGCTCCATTTCTGCAACGTCGCCGCCCGGCCCATGTCGGCCCAGTATGACAGGCCCAACCTCGCCCCTCCCCGGCCCAGTCACCGTCGCCTCGCGCGCCCGACGAAGGAGTTTAGTCCCACCTCGGAAGCTGACGGGGGTGAGGACCAGCTTAAATATGCCGGCGTGCTACACAGGTCGAACTCCTCTGCTAGTACTGCTTGAAATCGCCGCCCCGTTGGACCCGGCTGCTGGGCCCTTGTTGGGCTTTATATGGACCTCCCGAGTCGCCTCGTTGGCATGATTTGGGTTGGGAATATATCCCAACTTGCGGTCCAGCTGCCGGTCGGGCATTTTTTTGCAGAACGACGGTCGGCTATGTTTTTTGCACAACGACGGTCGGCCATGTTTTTTGCAACAGGTACAGTAACAAAAACGCAGCATATTAAAACTGTGAACTCTTTCACATAGCAGTACAAATAAGATGGCAATTCATTAAACAAATATGATGTGTCATATCACATATGTTCACATAAATATTTTCATCACACATAAACAAATCGAGACATAAAGTTTTCTGCCACACAAGTACGAACAAGAAACAACATAGTTTATTCGGACTAGACTCATGCGACCATTTTTATTCTTCCAACATAGCAAGATGCTTCTCTACACCCAATTCCTGAACATAACATAAAAATATGGGTGAGAAAATATAGTTTGTAAAACCGAAGTACTAACATAACAAAAAATAAGAAGGTAGCATCTTACTTCTAGTTCTTTCGACATGTAGCCTTGTTATGACCTGGTAGACTACACAGACTGCAAAAAGGACCACTTTTTTTCTCTGTAAAATCTTTTGGCCTACCATTCTTTGTAACATCGGGGCCCCCCTTTGACCGCCCCTTCTTAGGTGCACCCTTCATCGAAACTTTCTCAGGATCACCAATACCAAGCTCAACTTGTTGCGCTTGACTTGCCTCCTTCTTAAGCTTAGCATACCTTCTACTTCCTATAAGTTCCTCCTCTGGTATATTTTTCTGCGCTATTATGTTGTCCAGACACTTCATCAACTCGTCAAACAAGAAGGATCATTTGCTGCAACATGAGCTGGCTCTGCGGTTTTTATGCTTATTTGACTATACCGGTCTCTCTCTAATGGCCCTGACCAACCCCATCCAAACATATCACTCTTCCGCTGCACAGGCAATCCATCTCTCGCATTTTTTGACAACCGATGAAGGACACAACACTTTGGTATTTCAGTTATGCTCAGATGATGGAGAACAAAAAGAATGCGTTTGCATGGCAGGCCTTTTCCGAACCATCCTAAGACAACTGCATGTTATAGTTTCTTCTGAGTTACCTGGTTCATAAACAACATTGTACATGAACTTGTGGTTATCCTTCCATGTCACCATATATGTCTGACGCTCAATTCCCACGAGTGTCTCAAATATCTCCAGCTGACCCATCTTGTGCAAATCATCTTGCAGGATGTAAAAATTAGCAGGTGTGAATACTTTGGCGGCATGCTCCTCAAGTGCCTTATATTCAGTAACCGATGGTGGTTCTTTTTGGTGTGCCTCACAGTCATCGTACGCCTCATTCTCACGCAGGCGAACTATACAGTTCTCATAATGCACAACCAAATCAACTATTGTCATACCGTAGTCCAGGTGTAGGTGAAGGCAGGAGTTGAGGCTTTTGCTTCTCTGGTTACTTCGCATACCAAGGAAAAAACCATCGGAAAGATATGAAGCTGCCCAAAGTCTCTTCTTCCTGTACATCCTGTCAAGCCACTCTTTAGTTCTATCCGTCTTCCACTTATTATAGAAAGTTGTCCATCTCTGCTCAAAGTTCGCTTGAGAGGTGGCATAGTATAGGAGCGATCTGAACTCATCCAGTGACTTGTAATGCAGGTGCCTCTACATATTTTTCTCGATATGCCAGGAGCAAAGACGATGGAAAACATCTGAAAGCACAGTCCGAATAGCCCGGATCATTGCAGCGTCACCATCTGTGATTATTGACTTTGGCTTCACCTGACAGTTTGCCTTCATAAATGTCTGCAGCAGCCACACATATGTCCCTTCCGTCTCGTCAGCAATTATGGCACATCCAAACTGAAGGAAATATGCCCTAGAGGCAATAATAAAGTTATTATTTATTTCCTTATATCATGATAAATGTTTATTATTCATGCTAGAATTGTATTAACCGGAAACATAATACATGTGTGAATACATAGACAAACAGAGTGTCACTAGTATGCCTCTACTTGACTAGCTCGTTAATCAAAGATGGTTATGTTTCCTAACCATAGACAAAAGAGTTGTTATTTGAGTAACGAGGTCACATCATTAGTTGAATGATCTGATTGACATGACCCATTCCATTAGCTTAGCACCTGATCATTTAGTATGTTGCTATTGCTTTCTTCATGACTTATACATGTTCCTATAACTATGAGATTATGCAACTCCCGTTTGCCGGAGGAACACCTTGGGTGCTACCAAACGTCACAACGTAACTGGGTGATTATAAAGGAGCATTACAGGTGTCTCCAAAAGTAGATGTTGGGTTGGCGTATTTCGAGATTAGGATTTGTCACTCCGATTGTCGGAGAGGTATCTCTGGGCCCTCTCGGTAATGCACATCACATAAGCCTTGCAAGCACTGCAACTAATATGTTAGTTGTGAGATGATGTATTACGGAACGAGTAAAGAGACTTGCCAGTAACGAGATTGAACTAGGTATTGGATACCGACGATCGAATCTCGGGCAAGTAACATACCGATGACAAAGGGAACAACGTATGTTGTTATGCGGTCTGACCGATAAAGATCTTCGTAGAATATGTAGGAGCCAATATGGGCATCCAGGTCCCGCTATTGGTTATTGACCGGAGACGTGTCTCGGTCATGTCTACATTGTTCTCGAACCCGTAGGGTCCGCACGCTTAAGGTTACGATGACAGTTATATTATGAGTTTACATGTTTTGATGTACCGAAGGAGTTCGGAGTCCCGGATGAGATTGGGGACATGACGAGGAGTCTCGAAATGGTCGAGACGTAAAGATTCATATATTGGATGATATGGTTAGGCCAAGGGGTCAAGCCCATGAGGCTTTAGATCGGTGCAAAAGGAGTTTTGCGGAGTCCAGGGGGCCAAACGCCGGAGACCCTGGCGTCTGGCCCTGGGCCAGACGCCGAGGCCCATGGCGTCTGGGCCAGACGCCAAGGATTGTGGCGTTTGGTCCTGGAGTCCGAGTGGGACTCTTGCCTTTCGGGAAAAACCGACTTTGAGGAGGCTTTTGCTCCAAGTTTCGACCCCGGGGCTCAACATATAAATAGAGGGGCAGGGCTAGCACCAAAGACACAACAATTGATCCCTTGGATCTCTTAGCCGTGTGCGGTGCCCCCCTCCACCATAGTCCACCTCGATAATATCGTAGCGGTGCTTAGGCGAAGCCCTGCGACGGTAGAACATCAAGATCGTCACCACGCCGTCGTGCTGACGGAACTCTCCCTCGACACTCGGCTGGATCGGAGTTCGAGGGACGTCATCGAGCTGAACGTGTGCTAGAACTCGGAGGTGCCGTAGTTTCGGTGCTTGATCGGTCGGGCCGTGAAGACGTACGACTACATCAACCGCGTTGTGCTAACGCTTCCGCTTACGGTCTACAAGGGTATGTAGACAACACTCTCCCCTCTCGTTGCTATACATCACCATGATCTTGCGTGTGCGTAGGAAATTTTTTGAAATTACTACGAAACCCAACAGTGGTATCAGAGCCTAGGTTACTTATGTTGATGTTATATGCACGAGTAGAACACAAGTGAGTTGTGGACGATACAAGTCATACTGCCTACCAGCATGTCATACTTTGGTTCGGCGGTATTGTTGGACGAGACGACCCGGACCAACCTTACGCGTACGCTTACGCGAGACCGGTTCCCTCGACGTGCTTTGCACATAGATGGCTTGCGGGCGACTGTCTCTCCAACTTTAGTTGAACCGAGTATGGCTACGCCCGGTCCTTGAGAAGGTTAAAACGGAGTCTATTTGACAAACTATCGTTGTGGTTTTGATGCGTAGGTGAGATTGGTTCTTACTTAAGCCCGTAGCAGCCACGTAAAACATGCAACAACAAAGTAGAGGACGTCTAACTTGTTTTTGCAGGGCATGTTGTGATGTGATATGGTCAAAGCATGATGCTGAATTTTATTGTATGAGATGATCATGTTTTGTAACCGAGTTATCGGCAACTGGCAGGAGCCATATGGTTGTCGCTTTATTGTATGCAATGCAATCGCGATGTAATGCTTTACTTTATTACTAAACGGTAGTGATAGTCGTGGAAGCATAAGATTGGCGAGACGACAACGATGCTACGATGGAGATCAAGGTGTCGCGCCGGTGACGATGGTGATCATGACGGTGCTTTGGAGATGGAGATCACAAGCACAAGATGATGATGGCCATATCATATCACTTATATTGATTGCATGTGATGTTTATCTTTTTATGCATCTTATCTTGCTTTGATTGACGGTAGCATTATAAGATGATCTCTCACTAAATTATCAAGAAGTGTTCTCCCTGAGTATGCACCGTTGCCAAAGTTCGTCGTGCCCAGACACCACGTGATGATCGGGTGTGATAAGCTCTACGTCCATCTACAACGGGTGCAAGCCAGTTTTGCACACGCAGAATACTCAGGTTAAACTTGACGAGCCTAGCATATACAGATATGGCCTCGGAACACGGAGACCGAAAGGTCGAGCGTGAATCATATAGTAGATATGATCAACATAACGATGTTCACCATTGAAAACTACTCCATCTCACGTGATGATCGGTCATGGTTTAGTTGATTTGGATCACGTAATCACTTAGAGGATTAGAGGGATGTCTATCTAAGTGGGAGTTCTTAAATAATATGATTAATTGAACTTTAATTTATCATGAACTTAGTCCTGGTAGTATTTTGCAAATTATGTTGTAGATCAATAGCTCGCGTTGTTGCTTCCCTGTGTTTATTTTGATATGTTCCTAGAGAAAATCATGTTGAAAAATGTTAGTAGCAATGATGCGGATTGGATCCGTGATCTGAGGTTTATCCTCATTACTGCACAGAAGAATTATGTCCTTGATGCACCGCTAGGTGACGGACCTATTGCAGGAGCAGATGCAGACGTTATGAACGTTTGGCTAGCTCAATATGATGACTACTTGATAGTTTAGTGCACCATGCTTAATGGCTTAGAATCGGGACTTCAACGACGTTTTGAACGTCATGGAGCATATGAGATGTTCCAGGAGTTGAAGTTAATATTTCAAGCAAATACCCGAGTTGAGAGATATGTAGTCTCCAACAAGTTCTATAGCTAAAAGATGGAGGAGAATCGCTCAACTAGTGAGCATGTGCCCAGATTGTCTGAGTACAACAATCGCTTGAATCAAGTGGGAGTTAATCTTCCAGATAAGATAGTGATTGACAGAATTCTCTAGTCACCATCACCAAGTTAGTAGAACTTCGTGATGAACTATGATATGCAAGGGATAACGGAAACAATTCCCAAGCTCTTCGTAATGCGGAAATTGACGAAGGTAGAAATCGAGAAAAACATCAAGTGTTGATGGTAGACAAGACCACTAGTTTCAAGAAAAGGGCAGAGGGAAGAAGGGGAACTTCAAATAGAATGGCAAGCAAGTTGCTGCTCAAGTGAAGAAGCCCAAGTCTGGTCCTAAGCCTGAGACTAAGTGTTTCTACTGCAAAGGGACTGGTCACTGGAAGCGGAACTACCCCAAGTGATTGGCAGATAAGAAGGATGGCAAAGTGAACATAAGTATATTTTATATACATGTTATTGATGTGTACTTTACTAGTGTTTATGGCAACCCCTCAGTATTTGATACTAGTTCAGTTGCTAAGATTAGTAACTCGAAACGGGAGTTGCAGAATAAACAGAGACTAGTTAAGGGTGAAGTGACGATGTGTGTTGGAAGTGGTTCCAAGATTGATATGATCATCATCGCACACTCCCTATACTTTCGGGATTAGTGTTGAACCTGAATAAGTGTTATTTGGTGTTTGCGTTGAGCATGAATATGATTTGATCATGTTTATTGTAATACGGTTATTCATTTAAGTAAGAGAATAAATTGTTGTTCTGTTTACATGAATAAAACCTTATATGGTTACACACCCAATGAAAATAGTTCGTTGGATCTCGATCGTAGTGATACACATAATCATAATATTGAAACCAAAAGATGCAAAGTTAATAATGATAGTGCAACTTATTTGTAGCACTGCCGTTTAGGTCATATTGGTGTAAAGCGCATGAAGAAACTCCATGCTGATGGGATTTTGGAATCACTTGATTATGAATCACTTGATGCTTGCGAACCATGCCTTTTGGGCAAGATGACTAAAACGCCGTTCTCCGGAACAATGAAGCAAGCAACAGATTTGTTGGAGATCATACATACTGATGTATGTGGTCCGGTGAATATTAAAGCTTGCAGCAGGTACCATTATTTTCTGACCTTCACAGATGATTTGAGCAGATATGGGGATATCTACTTGATGAAACATAAGTTTGAAACATTTGAACAGTTCAAAGAATTTCAGAGTGAAGTGGAAAATCATCGTGACAAGAAAATAAAGTTTCTACGATCTGATCGCGGAGACAAATATTTGAGTTACGAGTTTGGTCTTCAATTAAAACAATGTGGAATAGTTTCACAAACTCATGCCACATGGAACACCACAGCATAATGGTGTGTCCGAACGTCATAACCGTACTTTATTAGACATATAGTGCAATCTATGATGTCTCTTACGGATCTACCACTATCGTTTTGGGGTTATGCATTAAAGACAGCTACATTCACATTAAATAGGGCACCATCTAAATCCGTTGAGGCGACACCATATGAACTATGGTTTGGCAAGAAACCTAAGCTGTCGTTTCTTAAAGTTTGGGGTTGCAATGCTTATATGAAAAAATTTCATCCTGATAAGCTCAAACTCAAATCGGAGAAGTGCGTCTTCATAGGATATCCAGAGGAAACTATTGGATACACCTTCTACCACAGATCCGAAGGCAAGACTTTTTTTGCTAAATTCGGAAACTTTCTGGAGAAGGGGTTTCTCTTGAAAGAAGTGAGTGGGAGGAAAGTAGAACTTGACGAGGTAACTGTACCTGCTCCCTTATTGGAAAGTAGTACATCACAGAAAACTGTTTTTGTGACACCTACACCAGTTAGTGAGGAAGCTAATGATGATGATCATGAAACTTCAGAACAAGATACTACTGAACCTCGTAGATCAACCAGAGTAAGATCCGCGCCAGAGTGGTACGGTAATCCTGTTCTGAAAGTCATGCTACTAGATCATGATGAAACCTACGAACTATGAAGAAGCGATGATGAGCCCAGATTCCGCAAAGTGGCTTGAAGCCATGAAATCTGAGATGGGATCCATGTATGAGAACAAAGTATGGACTTTGGTTGACTTGCCCGATGATCGGCAAGCAATTGAGAATAAATGGATCTTTAAGAAGAAGACTGACGCTGATGGTAATGTTACTGTCTACAAAGCTCGACTTGTCGCAAAAGGTTTTCGGCAAGTTCAAGGGATTGACTACGATGAGACCTTCTCACCCGTAGCGATGCTTAAGTCCGTCCGAATCATGTTAGCAATTGCCGCATTTTATGATTATGAAATTTGGCAGATGGATGTCAAAACTGCATTCCTGAATGGATTTCTGGAAGAAGAGTTGTATATGATGCAACCGGAAGGTTTTGTCGATCCAAAGGGAGCTAACAAAGTGTGCAAGCTCCAGCGATCCATTTATGGACTGGTGCAAGCCTCTCGGAGTTGGAATAAACGTTTTGATAGTGTGATCAAAGCATTTGGTTTTATACAGACTTTCGGAGAAGCCTGTATTTACAAGAAAGTGAGTGGGAGCTCTACAACATTTCTGATAAGTATATGTGAATGACATATTGTTGATCGGAAATAATGTAGAATTATTCTGTAAAGCATAAAAGGAGTGTTTGAAAGGAGTTTTTCAAAGAAAGACTTCGGTGAAGCTGCTTACATATTGAGTTTCAAGATCTATAGAGATAGATCAAGACGCTTGATAAGTTTTTTTCAATGAGTACATACCTTGACAAGATTTTGAAGTAGTTCAAAATGGAACAGTCAAAGAAAGAGTTCTTGCCTGTGTTACAAGGTGTGAAGTTGAGTAAGACTCAAAGCCCGACCACGGCAAAAAAATAGAAAGAGAATGAAAGTCATTTCCTATGCCTCAGTCATAGGTTCTATAAAGTATGCCATGCTGTGTACCAGATCTATTGTATACCCTGCACTGAGTTTGGCAAGGGAGTACAATAGTGATCTAGGAGTAGATCACTGGACAGCGGTCAAAATTGTCCTTAGTGGAATAAGGATATGTTTCTCTATTATGGAAGTGAAAAAAGGTTCGTCGTAAAGGGTTACGCCGATGCAAGTTTGACACTAATCTAGATGACTCTAAGTCTCGATCTAGATACATATTGAAAGTGGGAGCAATTAGCTAGAGTAGCTCCATGCAGAGCATTGTTGACATAGAAATTTGCAAAATACATGAGGATCTGAATGTGGCAGACCCGTTGACTAAGATTCTCTCACAAGCAAAACATGATCACACCTTAGTACTCCTTGGGTGTTAATCACATAGCGATGTGAACTAGATTACTGAATCTAGTAAACCCTTTGGGTGTTGGTCACATAGCGATGTGAACTATGGGTGTTAATCACATGGTGATGTGAACTATTGCTGTTAAATCACATGGCGATGTGAACTAGATTATTGACTCTAGTGCAAGTGGGAGACTGAAGGAAATATGCCCTAGAGGCAATAATAAAGTTATTATTTATTTCCTTATATCATGATAAATGTTTATTATTCATGCTAGAATTGTATTAACCGGAAACATAATACATGTGTGAATACATAGACAAACAGAGTGTCACTAGTATGCCTCTACTTGACTAGCTCGTTAATCAAAGATGGTTATGTTTCCTAACCATAGACAAAAGAGTTGTTATTTGAGTAACGAGGTCACATCATTAGTTGAATGATCTGATTGACATGACCCATTCCATTAGCTTAGCACCTGATCGTTTAGTATGTTGCTATTGCTTTCTTCATGACTTATACATGTTCCTATAACTATGAGATTATGCAACTCCCGTTTGCCGGAGGAACACCTTGGGTGCTACCAAACGTCACAACGTAACTGGGTGATTATAAAGGAGCATTACAGGTGTCTCCAAAAGTAGATGTTGGGTTGGCGTATTTCGAGATTAGGATTTGTCACTCCGATTGTCGGAGAGGTATCTCTGGGCCCTCTCGGTAATGCACATCACATAAGCCTTGCAAGCACTGCAACTAATATGTTAGTTGTGAGATGATGTATTACGGAACGAGTAAAGAGACTTGCCAGTAACGAGATTGAACTAGGTATTGGATACCGACGATCGAATCTCGGGCAAGTAACATACCGATGACAAAGGGAACAACGTATGTTGTTATGCGGTCTGACCGATAAAGATCTTCGTAGAATATGTAGGAGCCAATATGGGCATCCAGGTCCCGCTATTGGTTATTGACCGGAGACGTGTCTCGGTCATGTCTACATTGTTCTCGAACCCGTAGGGTCCGCACGCTTAAGGTTACGATGACAGTTATATTATGAGTTTACATGTTTTGATGTACCGAAGGAGTTCGGAGTCCCGGATGAGATTGGGGACATGACGAGGAGTCTCGAAATGGTCGAGACGTAAAGATTCATATATTGGATGATATGGTTAGGCCAAGGGGTCAAGCCCATGAGGCTTTAGATCGGTGCAAAAGGAGTTTTGCGGAGTCCAGGGGGCCAAACGCCGGAGACCCTGGCGTCTGGCCCTGGGCCAGACGCCGAGGCCCATGGCGTCTGGGCCAGACGCCAAGGATTGTGGCGTTTGGTCCTGGAGTCCGAGTGGGACTCTTGCCTTTCGGGAAAAACCGACTTTGAGGAGGCTTTTGCTCCAAGTTTCGACCCCGGGGCTCAACATATAAATAGAGGGGCAGGGCTAGCACCAAAGACACAACAATTGATCCCTTGGATCTCTTAGCCGTGTGCGGTGCCCCCCTCCACCATAGTCCACCTCGATAATATCGTAGCGGTGCTTAGGCGAAGCCCTGCGACGGTAGAACATCAAGATCGTCACCACGCCGTCGTGCTGACAGAACTCTCCCTCGACACTCGGCTGGATCGGAGTTCGAGGGACGTCATCGAGCTGAACGTGTGCTAGAACTCGGAGGTGCCGTAGTTTCGGTGCTTGATCGGTCGGGCCGTGAAGACGTACGACTACATCAACCGCGTTGTGCTAACGCTTCCGCTTACGGTCTACAAGGGTATGTAGACAACACTCTCCCCTCTTGTTGCTATACATCACCATGATCTTGCGTGTGCGTAGGAAATTTTTGAAATTACTACGAAACCCAACAGTGGTATCAGAGCCTAGGTTACTTATGTTGATGTTATATGCACGAGTAGAACACAAGTGAGTTGTGGACGATACAAGTCATACTGCCTACCGGCATGTCATACTTTGGTTCGGCGGTATTGTTGGACGAGACGACCCGGACCAACCTTACGCGTACGCTTACGCGAGACCGGTTCCCTCGACGTGCTTTGCACATAGATGGCTTGCGGGCGACTGTCTCTCCAACTTTAGTTGAACCGAGTATGGCTACGCCCGGTCCTTGAGAAGGTTAAAACGGAGTCTATTTGACAAACTATCGTTGTGGTTTTGATGCGTAGGTGAGATTGGTTCTTACTTAAGCCCGTAGCAGCCACGTAAAACATGCAACAACAAAGTAGAGGATGTCTAACTTGTTTTTGCAGGGCATGTTGTGATGTGATATGGTCAAAGCATGATGCTGAATTTTATTGTATGAGATGATCATGTTTTGTAACCGAGTTATCGGCAACTGGCAGGAGCCATATGGTTGTCGCTTTATTGTATGCAATGCAATCGCGATGTAATGCTTTACTTTATTACTAAACGGTAGTGATAGTCGTGGAAGCATAAGATTGGCGAGATGACAACGATGCTACGATGGAGATCAAGGTGTCGCGCCGGTGACGATGGTGATCATGACGGTGCTTTGGAGATGGAGATCACAAGCACAAGATGATGATGGCCATATCATATCACTTATATTGATTGCATGTGATGTTTATCTTTTTATGCATCTTATCTTGCTTTGATTGACGGTAGCATTATAAGATGATCTCTCACTAAATTATCAAGAAGTGTTCTCCCTGAGTATGCACCGTTGCCAAAGTTCGTCGTGCCCAGACACCACGTGATGATCGGGTGTGATAAGCTCTACGTCCATCTACAACGGGTGCAAGCCAGTTTTGCACACGCAGAATACTCAGGTTAAACTTGACGAGCCTAGCATATACAGATATGGCCTCGGAACACGGAGACCGAAAGGTCGAGCGTGAATCATATAGTAGATATGATCAACATAACGATGTTCACCATTGAAAACTACTCCATCTCACGTGATGATCGGTCATGGTTTAGTTGATTTGGATCACGTAATCACTTAGAGGATTAGAGGGATGTCTATCTAAGTGGGAGTTCTTAAATAATATGATTAATTGAACTTTAGTTTATCATGAACTTAGTCCTGGTAGTATTTTGCAAATTATGTTGTAGATCAATAGCTCGCGTTGTTGCTTCCCTGTGTTTATTTTGATATGTTCCTAGAGAAAATCATGTTGAAAAATGTTAGTAGCAATGATGCGGATTGGATCCGTGATCTGAGGTTTATCCTCATTACTGCACAGAAGAATTATGTCCTTGATGCACCGCTAGGTGACGGACCTATTGCAGGAGCAGATGCAGACGTTATGAACGTTTGGCTAGCTCAATATGGTGACTACTTGATAGTTTAGTGCACCATGCTTAATGGCTTAGAATCGGGACTTCAACGACGTTTTGAACGTCATGGAGCATATGAGATGTTCCAGGAGTTGAAGTTAATATTTCAAGCAAATACCCGAGTTGAGAGATATGTAGTCTCCAACAAGTTCTATAGCTAAAAGATGGAGGAGAATCGCTCAACTAGTGAGCATGTGCCCAAATTGTCTGAGTACAACAATCGCTTGAATCAAGTGGGAGTTAATCTTCCAGATAAGATAGTGATTGACAGAATTCTCTAGTCACCATCACCAAGTTAGTAGAACTTCGTGATGAACTATGATATGCAAGGGATAACGGAAACAATTCCCAAGCTCTTCATAATGCGGAAATTGACGAAGGTAGAAATCGAGAAAAACATCAAGTGTTGATGGTAGACAAGACCACTAGTTTCAAGAAAAGGGCAGAGGGAAGAAGGGGAACTTCAAATAGAATGGCAAGCAAGTTGCTGCTCAAGTGAAGATCAAATTGACGCTGAGCTGCTAGAAGAAGATGCCAATAAAGACAAGTAGGACAATGCCAATAAGGAACTGTAGGAATATGCACCACCAAACATCAATGGAGTTGGAGAGAATGGTCCCTCCCTTCCTTCATTTCTCTTTGACAGTCTTAAATCTACCTCCTCAATTGGTAACCAATTCAGGTTTAAACATGTTGCACAACAGTTTCTCCATCAACCGGAGGATCCTCTCCCAGACAACAATTGCTTTAATCTACTTGGAGAAATGGAACTTGTAGAAGAAGACTTTGCTGACTCTGAACTTGGTCAAAGTGACTCTAAAAATGATGGTGAGGATGTTGCCTTCAGCTCCACACACAATATCATGGCGTCTGCAAAAGCACCACCTGTTCAAAATGTTGATGCGATACTTACACACGTGCATAAGAAGAACTGGGAAGGGGGAAGCTGGTGGGAGCACAATGCTCGAGATTGCTATGAAAACTAACAGAGTTCAAAACTTGAACCTTGAGCCTTGGCAACTCTATGTAGCTTGCTTCAGGTTTACTTTTGTTTTTAGTTTTTGAACCTTGTTTGGACCTTCACCAACATTGGTTTCATATCACATTATCAGTATATGGAACCGGGAGGGTGTTTTACTCCCATGATGTACTAAAAAAGACATGTGTCAGGAATAATCTAGTTTTTTTTTTGGGGTTGACTTCTCTAAAACAAAATTCACATGATTTTCTTGGTAAATGATGCACATAATTTAATTCGCCTATTTTTCTAGGAACAACCATCTGGCTTTACTGGCAAAAAAAGTATAACAATGGGATGCGCATGTGAAAAAAGACCCTCATAAAGACAAAACGTTCATCCAATAATTTGAATTCGTCATCATCTTGGCTTTCCTTACATAACTTTTTGTCTGAAAAGGAGGTTAAAACCCCCGACCTCTGCATCACTGTGATGCACACAATCATGTTTTAGTAATTATTATGCGGAGTACATAACAAAGTAAACCATGACCAAACCATTACAAGATATGAGAAAAAAAACACATACGACTAAGTCGACTTCTTCCATAACAACGCCTTCAAAAGGAAAAAACGTCCTCACGCCACCGTTGTCATGTACGATTGTAGACAACCTAGACAAGCCTTTCCTTACATACAAAATAAACATTACGAAAGCCATGACTCGCTCACCAAGAGAGGCAAGAACCCGAGTGGCACCATAAAACACATCATGTCCAGTAACACAACCCTTAGGCCGTCGAACCGTGGATACGTGCTCGGTTTTGTGGCAGAAGCAATGTTCTTTACCAAACACGGTATACAAGCATATTATGATTATATACCAAAACCAATATGCATTTTTCAAATTTCAGAGAATACAAAAAAGGGGCCGGTCAACCTGAAAAAGGCCTCAAACAAGAAAACTCAAAACCAGGGAACCAAACCCCACCCACGGCCGGCAAAGCTCTGCCCCCGTTGTTGGCTCGAGCCACGCGTGCAGCATGTGCGCGGCCCGCAAAACCCTAGGCCCCCAAACCCCACCCCCACCCCTGGCGAGATCCTGCCCGTCCGCGCGCCCATCCGACGGCGCCCAGCTCGCCGGCCGTCGTACTTAACCCGGCCGCACACCCGGACAGCGACTTCTCTCACTCCCCTCTCCGTTTAAAAAAAAGGCAGCGGCTTTGCTCCGCTCTGCTCCGCTCTCCTCCTTTCCCCTCACACCCTCCTCAACTTCGGCAATGGCCGGCCCGTCCATGGCGGAATCCGGTCTCTAGCCCCCCTGAATCCTACCAAGTTCACTTCTTTTTCTCTTCTTGGGGGCGCTCCGTGCGGTGGCATAGCAGCTTGCTAGGGCGCTGCCGCCGCCGCCGGCTTTGGGCGTGTGGGGAGGGATAGGGATGGTGACGGAGATGGCGACGCGGGGGGAGCCGTGGCGGCGGCCGGAGGGGGAGCGGGACCGGGAGCTGGAGGAGGAGATGGAGCTCTTCCGCAGCGGCTCCGCGCCGCCCACGGTCGAGGGCTCCGCGGGCGCGCTCCACGGCGCCGACGCCTTCCTCGACGACGACCTCCGGGCCGACCCGGCCTACCACTCCTACTACTACTCCAGCGGCAGCGTCAACCCGCGCCTCCCGCCGCTGCTGCTGTCCCGGGAGGACTGGCGGTCGGCGCAGCGGCTCCGCCCCGGCCCCGGCCCCGGTCTGGGCGGGATCGGCGACGGGAGGAGGCCCGGCGGCGGCGGCGGCGGCGCGGGGGCGGGGCGGCCCGGAGACGGGCTCATTGGGATGCCTGGGCTCGAGATTGGGAGGCAGAGCAGCTTCTCCGGTCTCAAAAAAGGGGACGGTGGTGCAACGGTGGTTGTTAACTCCGACAAAGGGGACGAACGGCATACCATGTTTGTTCATCTTATACGTGCTATCAAACACAACCACATCTCCGTAGTCCTGATAGTCCCTCCACGACTGTGCATCACACCAAAACATACTCTTCAGTCGCCCTTCCTTGTCACGCACATACTTAAAAAAAACTCAGGGTCCTTCTCCTTCCTGCTCCTCATAATGCCAACTACCGTCTCTGCGTCACCTTTTGCAATGAGCTTCATTTTTTCTCTGCAACAAAGATTGTAAATATCCCTCCTGATAAGCCCGCACTTATCGTACGAACCGTATCTGCTAATAAAGTTGTCCATTATCATATGCTTTCTTATCCCGGCAGCTTCCAACGCCAATATCTCTGCCCTCGTGCCTTCTCCAATCCGTCTATGAGACCACAGAAAACAAACCTCGTCGGTCCTAGCCATCGCGTGGTTGTGATCATCCACGAATGACGCGACAAACCAAACACCACGTTCTCTGTCCAGCTTCACCATCATATGTGCACCGCAATCGCAACGAGTCTCCGGTCTAAGCCTGCGCTTGCGGCCCTCCATGGTTATAAACTTGCTCTGCCTTCTACCTGCCCTGGAGCAAAGAAATCTCCAGTACCGTATCATTCCTGAAGCACCTCGTTTGACTTTCTGTTTTCTGATGCTAAACCCGTTCTCTTTGGCGTGATTGTTATAGAATATATATGCATCACCTTGCGCCCGAAAGGTCATAGCCATCACCTTCCAATGTGTATCCACCATTTGCTGCTGCCTTCGAGCCTCCTCAATGTCGATCTCCCCCTCATCGTGATCACCGCTAATACCATCTGACTCCTCCTACAAAATTCATATGAAAATGTATATGTTAACTACTATCATTTAATTCATAATATTCATCGATGTACAACATCTATCTACGAACCTGGCTCAAGTTATCCGCGAATGATTCCTGTAAACTATTTTCCACATTGTCAACATCCACATCTTCCTGCAAATTTGTATACATAGAGAAATAGTTAGCCATGCCATACATTGGAGGTTCAAAGATGAAATAAAAATATACGGCACTTATGTTTTCACTATTTGCGCCATGTTCATTATGATCAAAATCCTCCGGAGGCAAGATATCAAATGACGACACGGAATCGTTGTCGCTGCTGTCATCATCTTCATTAATGTAACATCCCAAATTTTCAATTTGCAATGTTATACTTAGATCATCATTGCATATCATATTTTTGTTGCATTGTTGGCTCGATCCTAGAAATTCTACGCAACTCAAGGACCCACGGAGAGAGTTGGGGATTTCGTTATTTTCATATTTGAGTTTTCTCAAATTTTGAAAAATAGGATCATTTGATTTTATTTATTTTATCTTCAATTATTTCTACTATCAAAATTTGAGAGAGGGAATAAAATGACTTTCCCAAAATAAAGAAATAATGAAGATTTAATAAAAAATCAAATAAGATTTTATTTTGGAGTTTTTCGCCTTTTTATTTGGATTTAGGAAAAATGCGTGTTTTTCAAAATTGCATTTAGGCCCCAAATAAATGTTCATCTTGTCCGGCTTGATTTTAGAAGCCGGGAAAAGTTTATTTCGGTATTTTTGGAGTCCGTTTAGCATTTCTCTCGTTTGCTTTTCTGCGCGAAATTAATTTAAAAAAAAAAGTCGAACCGACCTACGGCCGTACCCGAGCGGGACTCCGCCCGGAGGCGCCTTTAAATAGCCGCCGCCCCGAGCGCCCCAGCCCACCAACCCCGCTGTCGGCCCACCCCGCCCAAACCCTAGCCGCCCCGGGCCCCGCGCCCGATCCGCCGCCGCCGCCGCCCGCCGGAGCCGCCGCCGTGACCCGCCGCCCGAGGTTCGCAGCGCCTCGAAATCCGTGCCGTCGTTTTTTTTAAAACCGATCGGTTTTATTTTTGGTTTTTTTAGTTTCGGTTTTTTTAGATCGCTTTTTTCGGTTTAGGTTAATTAGCGAGCGTTCGCTCGTTTGTTCGTTTTAACGAACGTGTTCGTCAGATTATGTTTAGTTAACGAACGTTCGTTCGTTAACCTGTTCGTCGTTTTTCTTTTTCTCGGATTTAATCAACATTTTTCTGATCGCGATTTCTGATCTGATTTTCGTTTTAGTTCGCTCGTTTATCGGAATCAGGCGATTCAAGCGCCTGGAGTTTCGTCTCGAAACCCTCTTTCCGAATAACCAACTTAAACAAATTTTTTCTTCTCTAAAATTTGACTTAGATCTAGATTAGTAAAACGAAGTTGTTTTCTTTCTCCGTTTGCTTTCCGTTGCTTCGTTTGATTTGATTCTTTTTGCAAACCGGAGTTCTTAAGTTGAACTTTCTGGTTAGATCTTTTATTTGAGTTTTACCTGTGCATTAGATAAGTACTTATTGTATGCTTGTTTGTTTGTCTGCGATAGAATACCCGGAGTGCGCCGCCTGTTATTTCGAGTCTCTAGGTTTCGCGGATGATCAGCAAGGCAAGTAACACTTTGATCATACTTTTTCTCATACCCAGTTTTTATGCATTAGATCAAACCTCAAACATTGCATGATTAGGATCTAATTAAACTGTGGGTTATGGGAAGTAGTTGAGGTAGTACCTATTACCTGTTTTATTTTCAAACCCTTGGGAGTTACTTCTAGGTTTGCTTATTATGCCATGCTATGCTAGTAGACGTGGATTGAGTGAGTGTATCCATGACAGATGTGAGATTGTTAATTAATGGTTTACTTAAGGTGGCAACTTAAATACACATCTGGGTGGATTGAGGTACCTGGTTTCCAGGATTTGCCTGTTTTTCTTCGGATCGCCACCCAGGCTCAAAGGGATCATGAGATTATTCATGCTAGAAACTTCCGTGTGCAGCCACATGCTACTATGGGCTCTAGCATAGTTGACTAAGTCGTGCGAACTCTTACAGTGGTAGACTAGCTGATGTAGGGGTTGTAGGTTGGTACGGTCTACCCGTTACGTAAGGTGCAAGCGCTTCTGAAAGACTATGTCTCGGTCATCCGTTTCTCTTTCTCTCTCTTTCTCTCTCTCTCTCCGCATAAGACTACAAATTTGGTAACATTTTTAAAATCATAAACATTTTTTGAATTCATTAACATTTAATACTAGTTGCAATTTTTTTTATCAAACTGTGAACATTTTTTAGAATTAGCTAATTTTTTTAGAATGGGGGATTTGTTTTTGGAAATTGGTGGAATTTCTTTTGAAATTCACAAACATTTCTTTATTTAACGAACATTTTCTAAAATGCATGATCATTTTTGAATCAGTGAATATTTTATGACTCAATAAACTATACTGTAATTCATAAATAGTTTACGAATTTTTAGGAATTTTTTAAAACTCATGAAATTGTCTTGAATTGGCGATCATTTTATTAAATATCATTAACAATTGTTACTATAGAAACTTTTTTTTTACAAACTGTTGAACTTTTTTTGTTTCCCAAACATTTAATTTTTTAAATCGCGACCATTTTTCAAAAAATCATGAATATTTTTTGAATCCACAAATAATATATGATTTGTCAAAAAATTATTTAGAAATTCTCAAATTTCTAAATTCAGAAACTTTTTAATCCCCAATTTATTTAAAATTGAAAAAACACAAAAACATAAAAGAAAAAGAAAAAACAAATTAAACAGGCCAACAGCACTTGGGCTGGCCCAAAAGGGCGCTGCCTCTTCTCCCTGTGCACAGAGCGCCGTATAGGAGGTCCTTACTGCGTGGGCCGCCCAGATGAGGGATTCTCCTGCGCGGAACATTTTTTGTCACCTATAATTTGCATCAGTGGGTAATATTTTGGGGGCAATTTCGTGACGGACGGGCAGAAGCACCAATCCCTTTATTAGTAGGTATATGAAACATGCCCATGCATTGCAGCGGAATTTATTTTTTAATATACAAACCTATCTCAATATTACACAAAACCAAATGAAGCAGCTTATTAGTTTTTTTCCTACACAAGATGTGTGTAAAGAAGAAAAAGACAATAAAAATACCATATACTTCGTCGACCGTCCATGGATATATGCTTGTTGTGTGTATGCTAATCGTGAAGTCCTCCTCGTATAGATGTACTTATTACTTCCTCTTGTGTTGCGACATATGTAGGGTTCTCCATCGCAATTGATCTTTTGTATGGTATCTGGTCGCCTCCCTTTGATCAACAATTTTGTCAGCATCAGGCTCCACATGAATTTGGCTTCCAAAATGCAGCACCCCCTTGGGCATACCAGGGGAAGTTTTTCCATCCCCTCCTTTCAATCAATGGATGATCCCTGGACTGTGGGGAGGAGCTCAACAAGCACAACATCTCGGAGGGTAAACAATGCATGCACCTCATCAATCTGGGCAAAACAACATGATGCATATCAAAGTTTTCCTATAAATCAATATCATATCCAACAACAGCAGATCATGCCTCCTTATGAACATTCAAAAACAACAAGGTGAGGGTCCTAGACACCTGAACAATAACTACAACAACACCTGCAACAAGACAGAAGAGATAAATTTGTTGCCAAACCAAACAAGAAGTTGCCCAAGGAAAACGTTTCACTACTCCTAGATATAATGAACCTTATGCTGATTTCATATGTTGCACTTGTGGTGATCCTATACATCACAAGGCCCAGTGCCATAAACCTATAAATGTTCAGTCATCAAGTGGAAGAATACTAGGAAGATAACAAACTTTGTGGGCAATGCACCCTCACGCTTGGCTTCTACCATTGAAGTCCCTGGTATCAATGCTCAATATGTGGTAATATGAAGAATGTTGGAATTGTATATGTGGAACTAGGGCAAGTTAACAAATTTGAACTTTCACACAACTTTTATGCTATCTACAAAATCACATGGCCTTGGAAAATCAAAATCCTGTATGAATGGACCTTCCTAGTCAAATTTCTACCTCATATCCCAGTTGTGCATGTTCCTAGATAACCTCTTTTTGGACTCCCTGGTAAGAATGTGTGAATGTTATAATGTAGAGGTTTGGAAAGGATAATTGGAATGTTATGAAGAACTCCAACATGTATGGCTTTAGCTTGAGGGGATTGACTCTAAGTGGGAAGAAGTGCCAGTTCTAGAATAAATAGCCTCATCCTTTTGGCTCTCTACTAGATGTGGACTGCCAAAGGAATTTCAAATCCTTCTTTCGGGTGGTTAGGATCTTTCTTTAAGGCATAGAGACTATACTAAAATCTACCCTGATAGATTGTTTGGGACTGGGACAAACTATTGCAAATCAGAGTTACTGTGGAAGTCACTGAGTTGGATCAAATTGACGCTGAGCTGCTAGAAGAAGATGCCAATAAAGACAAGTAGGACAATGCCAATAAGGAACTGTAGGAATATGCACCACCAAACATCAATGGAGTTGGAGAGAATGGTCCCTCCCTTCCTTCATTTCTCTTTGACAGTCTTAAATCTACCTCCTCAATTGGTAACCAATTCAGGTTTAAACATGTTGCACAACAGTTTCTCCATCAACCGGAGGATCCTCTCCCAGACAACAATTGCTTTAATCTACTTGGAGAAATGGAACTTGTAGAAGAAGACTTTGCTGACTCTGAACTTGGTCAAAGTGACTCTAAAAATGATGGTGAGGATGTTGCCTTCAGCTCCACACACAATATCATGGCGTCTGCAAAAGCACCACCTGTTCAAAATGTTGATGCGATACTTACACACGTGCATAAGAAGAACTGGGAAGGGGGAAGCTGGTGGGAGCACAATGCTCGAGATTGCTATGAAAACTAACAGAGTTCAAAACTTGAACCTTGAGCCTTGGCAACTCTATGTAGCTTGCTTCAGGTTTACTTTTGTTTTTAGTTTTTGAACCTTGTTTGGACCTTCACCAACATTGGTTTCATATCACATTATCAGTATATGGAACCGGGAGGGTGTTTTACTCCCATGATGTACTAAAAAAGACATGTGTCAGGAATAATCTAGTTTTTTTTTGGGGTTGACTTCTCTAAAACAAAATTCACATGATTTTCTTGGTAAATGATGCACATAATTTAATTCGCCTATTTTTCTAGGAACAACCATCTGGCTTTACTGGCAAAAAAAGTATAACAATGGGATGCGCATGTGAAAAAAGACCCTCATAAAGACAAAACGTTCATCCAATAATTTGAATTCGTCGTCATCTTGGCTTTCCTTACATAACTTTTTGTCTGAAAAGGAGGTTAAAACCCCCGACCTCTGCATCACTGTGATGCACACAATCATGTTTTAGTAATTATTATGCGGAGTACATAACAAAGTAAACCATGACCAAACCATTACAAGATATGAGAAAAAAAACACATACGACTAAGTCGACTTCTTCCATAACAACGCCTTCAAAAGGAAAAAACGTCCTCACGCCACCGTTGTCATGTACGGTTGTAGACAACCTAGACAAGCCTTTCCTTACATACAAAATAAACATTATGAAAGCCATGACTCGCTCACCAAGAGAGGCAAGAACCCGAGTGGCACCATAAAACACATCATGTCCAGTAACACAACCCTTAGGCCGTCGAACCGTGGATACGTGCTCGGTTTTGTGGCAGAAGCAATGTTCTTTACCAAACACGGTATACAAGCATATTATGATTATATACCAAAACCAATATGCATTTTTCAAATTTCACAGAGAATACAAAAAAGGGGCCGGTCAACCTGAAAAAGGCCTCAAACAAGAAAACTCAAAACCAGGGAACCAAACCCCACCCACGGCCGGCAAAGCTCTGCCCCCGTTGTTGGCTCGAGCCGCGCGTGCAGCATGTGCGCGGCCCGCAAAACCCTAGGCCCCCAAACCCCACCCCCACCCCTGGCGAGATCCTGCCCGTCCGCGCGCCCATCCGACGGCGCCCAGCTCGCCGGCCGTCGTACTTAACCCGGCCGCACACCTCTCACTCCCCTCTCCGTTTAAAAAAAAGGCAGCGGCTTTGCTCCGCTCTGCTCCGCTCTCCTCCTTTCCCCTCACACCCTCCTCAACTGCGGCAATGGCCGGCCCGTCCATGGCGGAATCCGGTCTCTAGCCCCGCTGAATCCTACCAAGTTCACTTCTTTTTCTCTTCTTGGGGGCGCTCCGTGCGGTGGCATAGCAGCTTGCTAGGGCGCCGCCGCCGCCGCCGGCTTTGGGCGTGTGGGGAGGGATAGGGATGGTGACGGAGATGGCGACGCGGGGGGAGCCGTGGCGGCGGCCGGAGGGGGAGCGGGACCGGGAGCTGGAGGAGGAGATGGAGCTCTTCCGCAGCGGCTCCGCGCCGCCCACGGTCGAGGGCTCCGCGGGCGCGCTCCACGGCGCCGACGCCTTCCTCGACGACGACCTCCGGGCCGACCCGGCCTACCACTCCTACTACTACTCCAGCGGCAGCGTCAACCCGCGCCTCCCGCCGCCGCTGCTGTCCCGGGAGGACTGGCGGTCGGCGCAGCGGCTCCGCCCCGGCCCCGGCCCCGGTCTGGGCGGGATCGGCGACGGGAGGAGGCCCGGCGGCGGCGGCGGCGGCGCGGGGGCGGGGCGGCCCGGAGACGGGCTCATTGGGATGCCTGGGCTCGAGATTGGGAGGCAGAGCAGCTTCTCCGGTCTCTTTCAGGTAGTGCTTCTGAAGAATACTTATCTCCCTGTCTGAACTCCTGTCTTATTAAGCACATGTCACAGTCTTCTGGATATACATGCCATTGGAGATTGGATTATGTCAACTCTGTAATGCTAATGTTCTGGTCTAGTAAGTATTCCTAACTGTTAAGAGAGATTGCGACGTGTAGTTAGATTTTCAGTTAGTTTGATTGGTTTTGTTGCCTCTTAACATTCAGTCAAGTGGCTGAGTTCATGTTCATCTGAGGTATGGTCACTGTTTGAGCTGGTATTGGGGTGTATGCTTCTGTCACTGCACATTTTGTTTCAGAATCGAATTGTTCGGGCGTTACTGATAGTGACATATGCCCGCTGCTCTTGTTGTTTCTGAATCGAGTTGTCACGGTGTTACTGATAGTGATATATGCCGTAGTTTTTTTTATATGCATGTAGAATATTCAGAGGATGCCTGTGCTCATTGGGATCCCTGGGCTCGAGATTGGCAGGCAGAATAGCTTCTCCGGTCTCTTTCAGCTGATGCTTCTGAAGAACATCTCCCTGTCTGAACTCCTGTCTATTAAGCTCATGTTCTGGATATACATATGCCACCCTGTAATGCTAAATTTCTGGTTTACGAAGTCTTGCTAACTGTTAGAGAGGTTGCGGCGTGTGGTTAGATTTTCAGTTAGTTTGATTGGTTTTGTTGCCTCTTAGCATTCAGTCAAGTGGCTGAGTTCATGTTCATCTGAGGTATTGGGGTATATGCTTCTCTCACTGTCTTTTTGTTTCTGAATCGAATTGTTTGGGTGTTACCGATAGTGATATATGCCAGCTGCTCCCTTTGTCTCTGAATCGGATTGTTCGGGTGTTACCGATAGTGATATATGTCATATACTTTTATATGCCTGTGGACTGTTTAGCGGATGAAGTGGCAGATGGTTCAAGCTCTGACTCTTGATTATGTTTATTAAGTTGTGGACCTTTTAACAAATGTATTTCTGGTATGGTCATGCAAAAAGCTTGGTTTTCCAGCTGCGCAAGTTGTTGACCAATTCTCTCTTATCTCAAAAAAAGTTGTCTACCAATGGACTATTTAGAGCCAAAAGCATTATGTTCCCACTTTCATCTTGTTGGATGTTGTTACATTGATGAAATGGTGGCTGCTTCCTTTCCTCGTATGTTGGTCTTAAATCTTAATACGATGCAAACTGGTTGAATAGGAAGTTACTAGACTTGTGTTCCATCTCTTCAATAAGATACATCTTACTAGGAGTTATTTTTTGTCTGGTTCCACATAGGCTGCATAATATTATACAAAAGTTTCCTGCCAGTATATTTGACTATTTGGGGATTTTTTCCTACCGGGAAAGCTTTCCATTGCTACGCATGAGTGATGTATCTGAAAGTATAAATCTGTGACTAGAATAATGCGGTATGATAAATGCCTTACCTCTGTAGATTTATACATATAGAATGGATTTGATATGAAGGCCATTGTAATACTTGCTTGGTCATGACTCATAAGCATATATGGCATTGCATTTACACAATACTACTATCTTAATTCAATCCGTCTTTCCTTCAGTTGTCATTTTTCTCAAGGTAACTTGTTTTGCAGGATGACTCCTATCAACATGATACAAGCAGGCAAGGTGCAAACCGCAATAGTACTGACTTGTCGGGTTCTTCTAGAAATCGTTATGGTCTTCATCAGGAGTCTGGAGCTATTGGTGGCCTACAATATGATAGCAAAGCACCTCACCTGCCAGGCAATCAGAATCATGAGTCGACACATACATATGCATCAATTATAGGGTCATCACTCTCAAGAAGTGCATCTCCTGACCCTGAGCTAGTGAGGAGAGTTCCTAGTCCTTGCCTTCCCCCGATTGGTGTGAAACTTAGTGCTACCAGTAACCAGAACAATGGTGGTTCATCTTCTTTCAACCGCAACTCTCCCAGTATTGGTGGATCTGATGATCTAGTGTCTGCTTTATCTGGTATGAACCTGTCGTCATCAAGGCCAGTCAATGGACATGCTGACCAATCCAAGCTCCATCAGGATGTAGATAGTGTTCGTAAATTTCTCTATGAACAATACATGGACCACAAACATGGTAATGGACAGCACTCCTACATGAAACATTCTGAACAAGGTCATGTCAAGGGGCCTCAAGAATATTCTGGAGCTTCTATGAATTCTTCTATTATGAGGAATCAGATCAATGCTGGTGGATTCACATCATTTGACAACTCATCCCTGGGGTCCGGCTTTTCTTCCCCAAGGATTGGTTCCCGGTCGCCTGGTGGGAGTTTATCTTCCAGACATAATTTAGCTAACCTTGCAAACTACAGTGGAATTGGAAGTCCAACTGCGACATCTGGTCATCAGTTGCCTGTTGACCCTCTCTATGCTCAATTTCTTCGGGCAGCAGAAATTGCTGCTTTTGCAGCCAACTGTGAGGACCCATTGATGGAGAGGGGTAACCTGGGAAGTTCTTACATGGATCTATTTGGTCATCAGAATGATTATCTTGGTCCATTGCTTCAGTCACAGAAGCAATATGACTATTATGGGAATCTTGTGTCTGGTCTTGGTTATGCTGGGAACTCTTTGACAAATCCTGTTTTCCCCACTTCGCCAGGTGGACCTGGTAGTCCACTTAGGCATGTGGATCGCAGCATGCGCTTTCAGTCCAGTATGAGAAACTTTGGTGGTTCCTATGGCTCCTGGAATTCAGATTTTGGTGGTAAGATGAATGCCAATTTGGTTCCATCACTTCTGGAAGAATTCAAGAGCAACAAAAGCCGATCATATGAGCTCTGTGAAATTGCTGGCCATGTTGTTGAGTTCAGGTAAATTTTGTACTCACTGGGTTCTTATATATAGTAACCTACTAAACTGCAAATCCAAGATCAGTAATTTCAGAGTTACCTATATTATTGGCCATCGACCTTCCATATTTTGTTGAGGAATCATGCACAATGATCTCTTGTCTCACAGATTTAGGTTAGTGGTCTAACTTGTCTATTGAACTTTATCCAGTGCTGATCAATACGGGAGTCGGTTCATACAGCAAAAGCTTGAAACTGCCAGCGTTGAAGAAAAAGACATGGTTTTCACTGAAATCATGCCTCAAGCTCTCACATTGATGACTGATGTTTTTGGAAATTATGTTGTTCAGAAGGTATTGAATTATTCATAGCAATTATATGTTGCAGTGCTATAAACATCCTGGCCTGACCATAATTTTTTGAACCAGTTTTTTGAGCATGGGAGCACGGCTCAGATAAAGGAGTTGGCTGATCAGCTAATCGGGCGAGTCTTGGCACTCAGCCTTCAAATGTACGGTTGCCGAGTTATACAGAAGGTATGGAAAATTAGAACCTGTTTATTGTCTGTGCTTTAGTCAAGAGTCAAGACTAGAAAATATCCCTGTAGTAAATTAAATTAAGAGTTGTCATTTTGGAAGTAACACTCTCCTCTGAACTGCTGTACTTTCTTCTAATATGTCTAGCTGGAACTATTCTTCTTGACGAAACTGCACCATGATATTCATACATATGACAAATTGATTGCTTGAGTATGGAATATATGACACCACCTAGAATACAGTTACAAGCTACCTTATGTTTGGCAGGAAATTGTCTGATTATGTCAACAGAACTCTTTAGAACAAGAAGTACCTTATGTTTAATTATATGCATGCATTTCTGATTATCTAATGCATATTGGATGGTTGCAGGCATGTTTGATTCTACCCACTTTGCATGCACAAAAGGAAACCCGTTACATGTTCATATAAAACATGAAGGACATAAATATGCAGACAATATGTTCTTTAACTTATGTGATGGGCGATATTTGTGCAGGCCATAGAAGTTGTTGATTTAGGTCAGCAGACTAAAATGGTTGCTGAGCTTGATGGACATGTGATGCGCTGTGTACGTGATCAAAATGGTAACCACGTTATACAGAAATGCATCGAATGCATCCCACAGAATGTCATCGAGTTCATTGTTTCAACCTTCTATGGCCAAGTTGTGGTGCTATCGACTCATCCATATGGATGTCGGGTTATACAGGTATGTTTGTACTTTGTAGTGGTATATTGCAATATACTCATGTTATTTCACAATTTCACTAACCATTTTCACTGTGTGCAGAGGGTGCTGGAGCACTGTGACGATCCTAAAACCCAGCAAATAATGATGGATGAGGTCCTCCAGTCTGTTTGCTTGCTTGCTACAGACCAGTATGGTAACTATGTTGTGCAGGTTAGTGCCAAAAACATTTTTGGAAGATACTCCCTCTGTAAACAAATATAAGACATTTTAGGTCACTACTAGTGACCTAAAACGTCTTACATTTACTTACAGAGGTAGCACTGTCTTTGCTATTTCCTTATTGATGGCTGCTTTTCTCTGGATTATCACCTTTTGGTGGGTACCTGTCTCCGAAACAATCCACATCTGATGAATTATGGACTTGATGCGATTGATTAATGGAAACCTGGTATTATCTATTTTGTGCAAAACACAAGCCATATGGCTAAATGGAACTGATCCAAATATTCAACAATTACATGTAAGTTTCTTGGTAACTGGAATAGGACCATATTATCATCTTAAAATGATTAGAAGTAATCTTGATGGTTTCAGCTGGGATGAAATTCCTGCGTGGAAAAATCATATTAGTTTTAGCCTTACTGTGTTTTTTCATCAGTACTCAGCAAAGTGAGTATGATTTTCCTTTCCCTTTTACCTTTACTGACTCGAGTCAATATTTTTTGCATTAACATCTGCAAATAAGGTGAATGCTATACATGCTGTAACTGGGATGCATTTCTCCTATTGTTCTGGGATCACTTCTTTTTAGTCTAGGTTAAAATACAATCAAGCTCAAGTAAGTAGTTTTGCAGTTGCACAAGTGACACGGTAAGCGTGCATATTGAAATGGACGATTTTGATGCCTGCACTTTCCCTATGTGTATGGATGCATTTTTTCTACAAAACGTGTTTTGTTCTTACCACTATTCTCTCTCCCATCTTCATTCTTCAATAACCGAGCTTATTTCACAGCATGTTATGGAACACGGCAAACCCCATGAGCGATCTGCTATCATTGAGAAGTTGATTGGGCAGATTGTACAAATGAGCCAGCAAAAGTTTGCCTCAAACGTCATTGAGAAGTGTTTATCCTTTGGGAATCCTGTAGAACGCCAAATCTTAATTGGTGAAATGCTTGGTTCCAC
The DNA here is from genome assembly GCF_018294505.1 of Triticum aestivum. NCBI lineage: Eukaryota > Viridiplantae > Streptophyta > Magnoliopsida > Poales > Poaceae > Triticum > Triticum aestivum. The sequence goes on along the minus strand of NC_057801.1, from coordinate 837,544,303 downwards.
GGAGGAAAGTGAACATCTTGAGGTCTGTTGCCCGTCAATTTGTTGACATATATGCTTGGTTATTGTTATGGAACATAAAGTTCCATGGTATTTTTGATGATCAGTTGGTAGTTCATGATTCAAGCTCCTTCATTGCTTTGCTGAAGTGTTTTTTGTATTGAACTTTGAAGGTGATGATGAAAGATCAGTTTGCAAACTACGTGGTACAGAAGGTGTTGGAGACCTGCGACGACCAGCAGAGGGAGGCGATCCTCACGAGGATCAAAGCTCATCTTAACACGCTGAAGAAATACACATATGGGAAGCACATAGTGGCACGTGTGGAGAAGCTCGTCGCAGCCGGAGGTATGTTCTGTTCAATCATCCATGTGCTATACTCTTAGGTTGGCATCTACAAACGGTTTGTGTCTCTAACCCAAAGATGCACTCTTCTTTCGCAGAAAAGCGACTCGGGCTCCAACCATCCCGTGTGCTGCCTGAAGACTAAACCATCTCTAGCTGTACAGCTAACAGTGGCTAGGTTTGCACGCTGGCGTCTCCGTTTTTCCATCTACAAGGCGTCAGGGCTATGCGTGCGCCTTGCCATCGGAAATAAAATGAGTAATAGGAGCCGAGGAGAATGTAGATTCTGTAGCTAGCTGAGTAAAGATGTGGAGAATGAGTAATTACAGGCTTGTTGTTACTCTGCTGTAGAAATTTAGAACTAGAGAGGGAGAGAGGGAAAAGAGAAAGCTGTTAGCTGTAACCTACTTGAGACTGAAAACTGTTAGCCCTTTTAATTTTCTGTCCTGTGGCAGATGTAATGGCATGTTGTTGTAACATAACATATACAGATGGTGATGGTGGTACTTAAACTGTTTCTCTGCAAAGCTGGAGCTATTTATCTAAGCTTTGCCTTTTATTTTATTTGCTGATTGTTTGCGCTCTTTTAATAACAGTATAATTAGTTGTGCATGGTCATCACCTTATGGAAAATTTCAGGGAAATATAGGAACAAAAGTGTTCTGTCTTCAGGGAAAATTAGCCTGTTAAACTCCATAAATGACAGATTCAAATTGTTCTCTGGCTTTACTAGAATGTATGTTGGTTCTAAACAGTTGCGACTTTTATGTTACAACACCAAGACATCGTATTTAAGTATGTAACCTTCCACAAAGAGCCTTGACAATATATTCAACAAACGATAAAATATATACTTTGTGCATGAATTAAAATTCGATGTAAAAATATCTTAGTAGAAAGTGGAAATTATCTATGGTACTTTACAAAATGAATCGAGAACCTTGTTTATAGTTATCAGTTTTCTGTCAAGTTTGAATATTCTGAATTTTCCACAATTATGGCCTTCTCTTATTTTATTTTTTTAAACAACAAAAGGCGCACGAAGCGCCAAACTTTCCATTCAGCTCAGCTCAATAGCAATGTACAACATTGATTACAAAGCCTTTGAACTGGAAATTAGATAGGAGAGAAACTACCGGGCAAGTCATGTTCCCGTGAGCTGAAGCAAAACAACATATGTCAGGTTCTACATTTGATCTAAGAACCTGATGAGCGACATTATGAGCAATACCATTAATTTCCCTGGAAATATGGAACACCTAGGTTGAAGGTCTGAAGAGTAGTAGAAGAAATCACCTAAAACTTTCCTGATAGTCCAAGGGGTAGTAGTTTCAGTAATCTTCATACTAGCCGCAAAATGAAGCCAAAGAGAGATAGTCTGTGAGGAAGGTCAGCTGGCTGATGCTGAGACATTTGGCCACTTGTGCAGCCAAGATAAGAGCAAAAGCTTCAGCCTGAAGAGGTGTACTTGTAATGGAGGTGGAAGCTTGAATCTACACGTTGGCTTCCTTTTGATCTTGCGGCAAAGAATGTAGATACCAACTCGAGTGGCTGATGTTCCCTGCAATAAACCTGGATTTTTTTTGCACTTCAAAGCTACATCAGTATATACTTTCGGTCCTCTGATAAGAAGATCAGATTTAAGCATTTGTCCCTGCAAGGGAAGTTGATTAGTATGGGTTAAGATACAACTGGAGTTTTGAGACTAATGGTGTGAAGAATTATTAAGCAGATTACAGAAATCAGGAGATAGAGAAGTAGCTGCAATATTTACTTGGTCAGGGGCAGCTTTCTTTCTATCAAAAAGATAATCATTCCTCACTTTCCAAAGACACCACATAAAATTCAGAATGTTGACAACAGAAGCATGTGGATAGTTCATATTAAGTAAAGAAAGAATAATACTTTGAATATTGGGATATTTCTGAACTAAATCATCTGTTCTAATGAACCAAGGATGAGAAAGCAGCTCTAGCAAAGTCACAAAGAAAAAACAGGTGAATCTCATCCTCTTGCTGACCACATCTGCAAAAACATTAAGAAATATGTATGGAAAAGCGCCCGACCCTCAAACCTGTAGGAAGAGCTTTTCGAAGGAGTCTCCAATCGAAAGTTTGAACTCTAGGGATCATTAACTTTTGCTCCAAATCAACTTGAGAAGATTTTTCACCTGAAAAGAAACTTGGGAAGGAGTATTTCTTGGATTGGCATGAATATCCTGCAAACACAATTTATAAGTGGATTTGAAAGAACAAGTACCACTAGGAGTTAGATCCCAACATAATATATCCAACAGAGGCTCGAGGTTGTTGAAAGAAAAAGTTAATGAGGTTACTGTTCCAGACTTTCTGACCCGGCATCCAAAGATCCTTAACAAGAGAAGGATATATGTATCCTGGAGGCTGAATAATAAGATTGTCCTGAATAGAAGCCCAAAGAAAACACCAAGGGGTACTCCAAAGAGATATATTCCCTTGGGTGAGTTGGTAAAAAGAGCGGGCTTTGAGTTTAGGCAACATTTTTAAAATGCAGGACCAGAAAGCAGATTTTGGAGTAGGAATTGGCAGTCCAAATAGAGGCATCATGGATGTATTTAGATTTGAGCACAAGATGAAGGTGGGAGGAATGGTCTTTAGCAAGCCTCCAAGCACCTGCAAGAACCAGAACCTCATTAATTGCTTGCAAGTTCCTAATGCTAAGACCACCATCCTGTTTGGAATTGCAAATGTCCTTCCAAGCCCTAAAACAAAGGCTCTTTTTAGAATTATTGTCTCTGATTCGTGTCCACCAAAAGTTCCTTATAACAACAGCGAGTTTAGCTATAAACTTGTTGGTAAACAAAATGTTAGGCATGAAGTACATAGGAATAGCAGAGAACACGGACCTAATGAGCTCGAGCCTAGCAACATGACAGAACATATTAGCTTTTTAAGCAAGAAATTTATTAAAAAAGTTATCAATAACAAAGTTGTAAGCAGTAGTTCTATTTTCTGCGAGAAGAATAAGCGGATGACAAAGGTGGGTGAAATTGATATCCATGGTAGAAATAGGAAAAACTTGCTTAATCTCTTGAATAGTGGTTTCACTAACATGAGTACTAAAAAGAATAGCAGATTTGGCCCAATTTGGGGTTGGACATCAAATAGAACAAAAGTGATGGATGAGTTGAGCCATAGAATATGCTTCCTGCATAGTGGCTTGACCACAAACCAACAACAAACAATAGAGAATGAATAGAAGGGAAATTTGGACCAAGTGAAATACGTTGGAGATGATGAGCAGCTACAGCTTCATTAAGAGCAACAGACAATTCATTGATAGCAATAACAAACAAATAAGGCGACATGGGACAGCCTTGGCGAATACCTATGAAGCTTTTAAATTTATGAGAGGGTTGCCCATTAATAAGCACACAGAAAGTAGGAGAAGAAATGCAAGCATTAATCAAATTAATAAAATGACCACGCAGTCCTTCACATGCAAGAGCAGACACAATGAAACTCCATTCAAGACGATCAAAAGGTTTGGCAAGATCTATCTTGAGCATGAAAGCGTGATGATTCCAAGATTTAAGAGCGAAGGAGTGAGTAATTTGTTGAGCAATAATGATGTTATCGCTAATTCTTCTACCCTCAATAAATCCTTGTTGTGCAGGATCAATATATTCCGGAAGATGAGGCTTAATCCTATTCTCTTAAGTATTTGTATTTTACTTTTACCTTTTGCCCTATTATATGATTATTAGTTTATTTTTAGAAATATATATTTTCAAACAAGTTTGAAATTTTGGCAAAATATTTTCTTCATAATTCTCCATATTTTTTAAGTTCCTAAATTTGCTTCCTAGTTTTGTGTTCCCATTCCCAGAATTTTCAGGAAGATTTCTCTTGAAAATATATCCTCTTGTCCCGCCACAATTTTTTCCCTGGCTAGGTTACCATGTGTGCAAAGTCGCACTGACGCTACCCTAAAATCACTTCGAATCATGACAATGACCAAACCTAGAACATTTTGGTAGTTGAGGAACAATCTATGACTGGTTTCAAAATGGGACACAAAATTTAGACTTTCATAATTAATAGTTAAGAGATCAAAATTGCTTCTTTTTCCTTAGGCTTTGTCTTTCCCACTCCCGCTTGTGAATGCTAAGGCACTCATTCCCTTCAAGTTTCGCCAGCGAGCCCGTAGATCCCGCTCAGGCAACTAGTGGTGGGAGGGTGTTTACGGTGCCTCAACTTCAGCCGGCATTTGAGGTTAGGATTTTTTCCCTTTCAGAGAAAACGTTCTAGAGGATGGCGACATTTCATCTTTGAGTTGGTATTTTGGGTCGCATCCTCCTTGAGTTGGTCCACTGGGACGGAGTCAACGGAGTTGCGACATATATTCCTATCATCTCCTTGGGACGGAAAGGTTAAGGTTTCTCTCCAGGCGTGCGTGCCGACAAGATTTAGTTTCAGGCTCTTCAGATCAAGTCAAGGGTTCAATGAAAATGATTGCGGTGCGGCACTGGTCCTTAATGACACGTGCACGAAGACTTCCCGACAGTCATCGACAAGGTCAAGCCGGCTCAGATAGGGAAGCGGCGACAACAACGCGTCAGCACATCATTTTGGGTGGTAGTGGTTGTGATGTAGCATCCTTGGTGTAATGTTTATTATGTTTAGAGTGCTTTGTACTTTTCTTATGAATCTTTATAATAGATTTGGGTCCTTTTCCGAAGAAAAAAGGTGCTTCCTCTTACGAGCCTTTTGGCATTTAACTCCAACAAGTAAATTTTCCGTTGAGTAGAACTTATGAAGGAAATCTATTATATAATCAAGACAAGTGGCAAACAAGCCATTATATTCATCCACACAGATTAAATTATCTTGACCACTAATTTTTAGATATCAATGGCCGAGATTAAAGATATAAATGTTAGATATAAATAATGTTACATAGAAACAATTGAATGTGTCACGTACAAACATATGTTTTTCAAGCATAACCAAAAGCGGTGGACAGGAAAAACAATCGGAGTTGTTTAGATGGACAGAAAAGATAAATAAATTTAGAAAGAGTAAGCCGGACTCCTACTTTGACTAGTAGAACGCCCGTGCGTTGCTACGGGCTATAATCCATATATAAATGAATCAAACAAATAGTTAAGGTGTCTTCAAGGCCGAACCTTATTTCTCCGGCGTACGTCCGTGCATGTTTGGACATCAAACCGGCATCTGGTAGGATCCCCAAAATTCATCCGTCTAGACAATCCGGACTCTCCTAAATCTAGACCATATAGAGGGAGAAAACTTGTTATCCAAACTATCCATCATGTTGTCTCCAACACGCGGGCCCAACACAAAAAACCCATCCCACCACGCACCCTTCCCTTTTCTCCTCGAACCCGCTCGATTTCCCGTCATAGCGGGATATTTCTCGCTGGAGCCCTCTCATTTAAAACCGGATGACACCTGAGGGAGTCCTGGACTAGGGGGTGTCCGGACAGCCGGACTATCATCGTCAGCCGGACTCCAAGACTATGAAGATACAAGATTGAAGACTTCGTCCCGTGTCCGGATTGGACTTTCCTTGGCGTGGAAGGCAAGCTTGGCGATACGGATATATAGATCTCCTACCATTGTAACCGACTCTGTGTAACCCTAGCCCTCTCCGGTGTCTATATAAACCGGAGGGTTTTAGTCCGTAGGACGAACAACCATTACAACAATCATACCATAGGCTAGCTTCTAGGGTTTAGCCTCCTTGATCTCGTGGTAGATCCACTCTTGTAACACACATCATCAATATTAATCAAGCAGGACGTAGGGTTTTACCTCCATCAAGAGGGCCCGAACCTGGGTAAAACATCGTGTCCCTCGTCTCCTGCTACCATCCGCCTAGACGCACAGTTCGGGACCCCCTACCCGAGATCCGCCGGTTTTGACACCGACATTGGTGCTTTCATTGAGAGTTCCTCTGTGTTGTCACAGATAGGCTTGATGGCTTCTTCAATCAACAACCACGCCGTCCAGGGTGAGACTTTTCTCCCCTGACAGATCTTCGTGTTCGGCGGCTTCGCACTGCGGGCCAATTCACTTGGCCACCTGGAGCAGATCGAAAGCTACGCCCCTGGCCATCAGGTCAGGTTTGGAAGCCTAAACTTCACGGCTGACATCCGCGGGGACTTGATCTTCGATGGAGTCGAGCCACAGCCGAGCGTGCCGCACTGTCACGATGGGCATGATCTAGCTCTGCCGTTGGACAGTACCCTGGAGGCTGCACACAAGTCCGCTCTGACCCATAGTTCGGAGCCGACCGCGCAGATCGAGGACAGGTGGCTGGACACCGCCTCAGGAGCCGCAACTTCCACGGCGATGGAGCCGAATACTGACCTTGTCCCTTACGAAGCTCGTGACTCCGAGGCGCCGGACTCCTTGCCGGACTCCGAACCTCCTGCGCCCCTGCCAATCGAATCCGATTGGGTGCCGATCATGGAGTTCACCGCCGCGGACATCTTTCGGCACTCACCCTTTGGCGACATCCTAAATTCGCCAAAACATCTCTCGTTATCAAGAGAACCCTGGCCGGACTGCGGTCAGGATGGCTGGGATGCGGACGACGAAGAAATTCAAAACCCACCCACCACCCACTTTGTAGCCACTGTCGACGATCTAACCGACATGCTAGACTATGACTCCGAAGACATCGACGGTATGGACGACGATGCCGGAGACGACCAAGAACCATCGCCTACAGGGCACTGGAAAGCCACCTCAATTCATGATATATACATGGTGGACACCCCAAAAGGGAGCGATAACGAGGAACAACGGGACACGACGAAGGATAATTCCCCCGAAAACAACCAAAACGGCGACGCAAGCCCCGCCCCAAGTCCCGCCTCGATAACAACAGCACTCAGAGTGACCCAGCCATAGCGCAGGGCAAACCAGTGGGCGACGAACATGCAACCAAGCAGCCATCCGAACAGGATGAATCGGATAATCAACTCACCCTCGGCGAAGACAACAGTCCGGACGATCTCACACCGGACACACCACTGGAGCATAAGAACCTCCAAAAAAGGCTTGTCGCCACTGCAAGAAAGTTGAAGAAGGAGAAGCGGAAGCTCAAAACAGCGGAAGACATACTCAGAATGAGGTGGAGCAAAGTACTCAAGACCGCGGACAAATATGGCAATATCCAACAAATAAAGAGCTACCCAAAGCGCAAGATGCTGCCCGAATTCGACGAGGAGGCCGTAGATCCCCCACAATTAAAAAGCAAAGAGGCCGCCTAGCCGGATAGACGACCAGAAGGCAGGCCAGGAGCGGCAAGCGGCGCCGCACACAAGCCAGCACATGACACACATAAATATCTTCGCAAAACGGATGGCCCAGTCAGGTCCATTTATGGGCCAAAGAAGAGGGCCCCAGGAAGTAACATAACACGCCGAGTGTTCGAAGATAACGGCACACCCAAATATAGGGGCGCCGCACACCCACTATGTTTCACCGATGAGGTGCTGGATCACGAATTTCCAGCAGGGTTCAAACCCGTAAACATAGAGGCATATGACGGAACAACAGACCCCGGAGTCTGGATTGAGGATTACATCCTGCATATACATATGGCTAGAGGAGATGATCTCCACGCCATAAAATATCTACCCCTTAAGCTCAAAGGGCCAGCCAGGCATTGGCCCAAAAGCCTCCTAGAAAATACCATTGCAAGCTGGGAAGAGCTCGAGGACGCGTTTAGAGCAAACTTTCAGGGGACTTATGCCCGACCTCCGGATGCAGACGATTTAAGTCACATAACCCAACAGCCCGGAGAATCAGCGCGCAAATTCTGGAACAGGTTCCTCACCAAAAAGAACCAAATAGTCGACTGTCTGGACGCCGAAGCCTTAGCAGCTTTTAAACATAATGTCCGAGACGAATGGCTCGCCAGACACCTCGGCCAAGAGAAGCCAAGGACAATGGCCGCGCTAACAAGCCTCATGATCCGCTTTTGCGCGGGGGAAGATAGCTGGCTAGCAAGACGCAGCACCAGCGACCCGAGTACATCCGAGATCAGAGATGGAAACGGAAAATCACGGCGCAGAAAGGACCAGCGCCGGAATAAAGAAAAGAGCCCAAAGAGCACGACGGTTAACGCCGGATTCAAAAGCTCGCGGCCGAACAACAAAACACTTCCCCTCAAGGACAACAGTGACGAGCTATCCAACCTGAACAAAATTTTGGATCGAATATGTCAAATCCACAGTACACCCGGGAAGCCTGCAAACCACACCCACCGAGATTGTTGGGTCTTCAAACAGTCCGGCCAACTCAACGCCGAACACAAGGGGCTCGACGCGCCAAGCGAGGATGATGACAAACCCCACCAGCAGAGCACCGGAAAACAGAAGACTTTCCCACAAGAAGTCAAAACAGTAAACTCACTTCATGTGATAACACGAAACAACAATGCGGCACCAGCCAAAGTAGGTGTCACACGGTCCACCCCAGCGGAACCCCGAGATTGGATGTCAAAACCAATTACTTTCGACCACCTGGACTATTCCAGGAGCATTCGAAACGCAGGATGGACTGCTCTGATATTGGATCCTATAATCGACGGACTGCAATTTACAAAGGTCCTAATGGATGGCGGCAGCGACTTAAACCTGCTATATCCGGACACAATCCGCAAGTTGGGGGTAGACCATACTAAAATTCGACATAGCCGCACTTCCTTTAAAGGAGTGGCGCCAGGCCCTCCCGCCAAGTGCACGGGATCCTTACTACTAGAAGTTATGTTTGGGTCACCCGATAACTTCCGACGCGAAAAGCTAATTTTTCATGTCGCCCCATTCAAAAGTTGCCATCAAGCACTATTGGGGCATGAAGCTTTTGTCCTCTTTAATGCAATACCACACTATGCGTCTCTTACACTTAAAATGCCCGGTCCACGCGGCATCATCTCATTAAAAGGTCGTTCAAGACCCCAGACACGGCTAGAACGAGTCCGGCATAAATAAACTAGGGGCTCCCTAGCCAGACACCCCTTTACAAGGGGCTGTGCGTATGAGCAACAAGGAGCCAATAAAGGCTCAATTTTATTCATTTATTCATGCTTTGTTTTAAATACATTTTTGACACGATTTCTTTTTAAACCAAGTTCCTCTCTTTTACAGATGAACAGCGTGTCACACCCGTCCAGGATACCGCACAACGGAGACACAGGCGCAGACGTGCAGTAGGGACCCGTTGCAAGGATTCTTTTCAGATTAAGACCCTGAGTAAACCTTTTTTACTGTCTCTTGTTGCTATACATCCCCTGGTTTCTCATCATAACCAGCGAGGAGGCTGACGTTTTGGCATCGGCCGCGTCAGAGGATCTTGCGTGTACCTGGACACTAGGGGCTTAGGGCATTGATCTGCCCGCCATCATAAAGACCGAACACCTCAGGGAGTGTTCGGCGTCTCGAGTTAGGCCTTATATGCATCAGCTCTGAATCATGTCTTTGGTCAAATGTTGGGTTTGCCCGGCTCCTATGTTTTGCTGCCTTACGTTCCGCATCGTCGGCTAACGCGGCACCAGGAGAACTACTGCGATTGTGCCCCGGTTCGGCCGGGTGAGCGCCTCAGTAGAGAAAGCCGAAAACTGACTGTCATGATGTAGCGAGAGACTGGTCAACCACTCGATCGACCTCAGGAATGTTTAAAATTCCTCCGCTTTGGCGAAGGACCGCTTCCCGGTCAGGCACACACGCGCCCCAAATTCGAAGAGCGCGGTGCCCCTAGGGGCTATATCGTAGCCCCACCTTCAAACTCCTATGGCTAAGTGAAAGTGATAAAGCATTATAGCCCGGTTGGCTCGTTTGCTACGCTATCACCTCCTTAATAGGACCAAGACGTTGGATTAAGTGTGAAAACGCGCTATTTCGCAAACACCCCCGCACCATGTGCGTGGGGGCTGAAGCCGAAGACTGCCATCTTTCAGGTTATACACAAGTATACATCAACGGCCGCACAAGAGATGTTTCAATACTTGAACGCACAAGTACCAAAAAGTGCTGAGTTCGTAAACATCGTTTTACAAACAAAAACGTTCACTTGAACATGACATTTTTTGAGCACTGCGACTCTATTACACGAGCACCACGCAGAACTTCCCTAAAATAGTGCTCGGCGGGTAACCGGCTCTCGTCCGAACCCTGGGTCGCAACAGCGGTGGCATCCATCTCTGTCCAATGTGTCTTCACACGGGCAAAGGCCATCCGTGCACCTTCTATGCAAGCCGACCGCTTCATCGCCTTGATATGCGGCACCGCCCCAAGGAATTGCTGCAATAAGCCAAAATAACTCTTCGGTTTGGGCCTATCCGGCCAGACATGATTCACGATATCCGTCATGGCAAGTCCGGACAACCTATTCAGTTCAGCCTACTCGGCCAGCTGATCGGTCAGCGGAAGTGAACGCTCCGGACTATGGAATTGAGACCAAAACAACTCTTCCGTCTTGTGATCCTTCTGACTTCGGAAGTGCACAACGGCATCTGCCGCACTCGCCGCTAAGTCCATATAAGGATCCTCCAGACTCCACAACTGCCCAAGCTGAGCATACTTTGGATCTGTAAACCTTCGGCGCAGCAGAAAGGGCTTGCCGGCCACAATGTCTCCGGCCTGGCGCAGCTCCTCCTTTATAGCCCGCATTGCAGTACGGGCATCCTTGGCCTCGGCGGTGGCCTTCCCCAGGTCTTCTTGCTCCGCTAGGCGTTCCTTTTCAAGAACGTCATTGCGATCGGTAGCATCTTTCAACTTCACGGCCATTTCGGCCATTCCCTCCCTGCTTCGGCAGTGTGCAGCCCTTTCGGCTTTTAGCTCTTCGGCCGCCCTAGAGGCAGCCGCATCACTCCTTCTAGCTTGCTCCTTGGCTTGAGCAAGTTCCGCCCGAAGGCTCTCCACAGCAGCGGCACCATCTTCATTCAACACACATGTTGTAAGGAGTGGGCTTCGGCTCCCTTACCAGGTGACCACGAAAAAAAACCTACCTTGTGACTCGTCAAGTCGTTTATTGACCAGCGCGATGTCCGCATCCGCAACATCGAGCTGCCGCTTTACTTCGGCAACTCCATCTGTCCGGCTAGCCACCGAACTGTCCGCCACCTGCTTAGGCAAGGCGTAAATCAATACATGGGATTTTGATCCTCGGCACGCTGTCGTTCTCGACACCCTACCGAGTCTCAGGGGCTACTATCTATACATGGCGCACTTTATGTGTAAAACTGTCAAAGGGTATGTCATTTTTACGTACCTCAAACCCCGCCAGCAAACTCCTGACGGCATCACGCAATCCGCCCTCGGCGGACGAAATTCTTTCAATCACCGTACTCATCAGTGCACGGTGACCTTCTGAGATGGACGCCCTCTCAAGCAGATCCTTCAGCTCCCCCGGCCGCACACCAGTTGGTGCCGAATTATTCGGCCCTGCCGAACTCTGGGATACCCTCCGTGATGACACTTCAGGCTCGTCCCCCCTATCCGACGGGGCGGCAGATGGAGGCGTCTCGCTCTCCATCATCTCCGGACGGAGTTCCCCCGAAGACGAGCTCATCTGAGAAGGGCGGAGATCCGAACTACAAGGTAAAAACTTAAGTTATCCTCAGAAGCACAAATAGGGATGTCCCTTATTTACAAAACTCCCTTTTTTCCACTTACGGCTCGTTGGAGGGCTGATTCTTTAGGGGAGACTGTGCGGCCGGAGCCTCTCCGGACGCAGGACCCTCTGGTGAAGATCTCTTCCCCCGCTTGGGGGCTTTGGCCTCCGGGTTTTCGGAGGCGGTCCTCTTCTCCCCCTGGAAGGAGGGATTCTCGATCCCCCCGCACCAAAAGCCTCCTTGGTTGAGGCGGTAGTTCCTCTGTTCTCCCCTTCGCCTTCCTCTGAAGGCGCGACCTCCAGCATCCTGACCAGCACGGAATCCGGCGCGGTCTCTGGGAGGGGAGCCGGACACCGTATCAGTTTTGCTTGCGCTATCCACTCCTGTTTAGAGGGTAATTGGTCAGAAAGCGAATCATAGAAAGGCAAAAGAAAAAACGGTATGTCCGGACACAGAGCTACTTACTTGTGTATCTGGGCGATTGCAGCTTAGGCCGGCGTCCTCGGTCAATTCCGGGCACACCTCTCGTGATCCAAAGAACAGTTTATACATCTCCACGGGCGTCGCACCCATGAAGTGTTGGAGAATTCGTGGTCCCTCCGGATTAAACTCCCACAGCCGGAGAGGATGACGTTTGCAGGGCAGGAGACGCCTAATCAGCATGACCTGCATCACCATGACCAGATCAATCTCCCTCGCCTGGAGGTCTTGAATCCGGCCCTGCAATAGGGGCACGTCCTTTGACGGCCCCCAGTTGAGCCCTTGGCTGACCCATGACACCAGCCGCTGCGGAGGGCCCGAGCGGAAGATGGGCGGCGGCTTCTGCCTGCTGCCCCTGGGAGTGGTTATGTAGAACCACTCCCGCTGCCACAAGCCGAGCTCCTCCTAAAAAGAGCCCTCGGGCCATGGAGCGTCGGCCCTTCTGCTTACAACCGCCCCGCCGCACTCTGCTTGACGCCCCTCGATCATCTTCGGCTCCACGTCGAAGGTCTTAAGCCACAAGCCGAAGTGAGGGGTAACGCGGAGGAAGGCTTCACAAAAAATAATGAATGAAGAGATATGGAGGATGGACTCCGGAGCCAAGTCGTGGAATTCCAACCCGTAGTAAAACATGAGCCCTCTCACAAAAGGATCCATCGGGAAGCCTAAACCCCGACGGAGGTGGGATACAAACACAACATACTCATTGGGCTCGGGGTGGGGATGACTTGCCCTTTGACGGGCAACCTATGCGAAATCTCGTAAGACAGGTACTTGGCCTCTCGCAGCTTTAGCATGTCTTCTTCCGTGACGGAGGAAGGCATCCACCGGCCCTGTAGGTCGGAGCCGGACATTGTTGAAGGTCCGAAGCGCTCGAATCTGGGGCTCTGAGTGTTGGAACTCGTGGCAAGGAGTAGATTCGATTGAGAATTGAAGAAAAGAAACGAGCCCTGGTCCCGTTATAAAGAAGGGGAATACCAAGAGCCGTCTCCGTGACCGTTTGGGACTCGCCTCCGATAGAGGGGGCGGGGCAACGGGCGCGGTTGGGTTACCCACGTCCGTATTGATGGGAATCCCGGAATAAGGGGAACACGATCTCTGCTTCGACAAGACGTGCCAAGGAAACTGCTTCGCTAAACGCGCTGAGGTGGTACAATAAAAAACGATTCAAGTAAAGGCTTGGTAGTGGTGTGACGTCATACCACAAAATACGTCAACAGATTGAACTGGTGTACATATTGTTCTCTCTACGGTGGAATGTGGAATTTATTTTGCAGAGCCGGACACTATCCTGGTGTTCACAATCTTCTATGGATTATTCGGAGGAGGAACCCGCCTTGCAATGCCGAACAATATGCGCGCCGGACTCATCGTCATTGAAGCCTAGTTCAGGGGCTACTGAGGGAGTCCTGGACTAGGGGGTGTCCGGACAGCCGGACTATCATCGTCAGCCGGACTCCAAGACTATGAAGATACAATATTGAAGACTTCGTCCCGTGTCCGGATGGGACTTTCCTTGGCGTGGAAGGCAAGCTTGGCGATACAGATATGTAGATCTCCTACCATTGTAACCGACTCTGTGTAACCCTAGCCCTCTCCGGTGTCTATAAACCGGAGGGTTTTAGTCCGTAGGACGAACAACCATTACAACAATCATACCATAGGCTAGCTTCTAGGGTTTAGCCTCCTTGATCTCGTGGTAGATCCACTCTTGTAACACACATCATCAATATTAATCAAGCAGGACGTAGGGTTTTACCTCCATCAAGAGGGCCCGAACCTGGGTAAAATATCGTGTCCCTCGTCTCCTGTTACCATCCGCCTAGACACACAGTTCGGGACCCCCTAGCCGAGATCCGCCGGTTTTGACACCGACAACACCCATCTCATCTACGTCGTGCATTGCAACAGGGATGAAATGTTTCGTATTTACAATATAATAGAGCGGGTTAAACTAAGTCATATTATTGACACAAAATAACAAATAACTACATAGACCATTCTCAAAGGTCCATTCATCTTTGTAAATGCACACATACATGGAAGGCTAGTGGCAACCTAAACATATTCCTAGTTTCCAGTAAGTTCCACCTCCAGCCCACACAACATTCATTGCCAGAAGGATACTTTTGTTCTTCTCTTCCTCCTCCTTCCCTATATCTTCTACTCTTAGCCTCTTCGTCAACCAACATCATGTCAACAATGCATTCGTCAGTGATGCATCATCTTCTTCCTCCTTCCTCGTCAGCTTATTTCTTGTTCCTACTTATTTTCTAAAATACTCTTCCTTTATTCCTTTCACTTTATTTTTGGAACACTCTATTTTCTTCTCCAACACCATGGACCATTTGTTCGCTTTAGTTCTTCTTCCTTCTTATTCTTGGAATACTCTTCCTTTCAAATCTAGCATGAACCACCTGCCCAATGTAGTGTCGTGTTGTCATCATCCGTGAACGTTTCGGCAACCGTCAGTGTGTCGACATCCCACAGAGCATGTTCGTCATGCATCCTGGTGAATGCTTGGTCGTCCATGTTGTGAGTGCATGGTGGCTGTTGTCCATGTTGGCAGGCGGTGCTCGGCCATGTCACTGAGAGCATGTTGACCGTCATTGCCCAAGAGCACTTTCAAAAAAATTCGACGCAATTAACTGTTTGCTTAATTAATTAATTACACAATTCCTATTAAATGGACCTAATTAATTATCTTAATTGTTTGATTTCTAAATTGATTCAATACTCGATTTTCAAAATATTTTTCGCAAGAATGGCTGCTAGAAGTGATGACTATGAAAATATTTCCTTTACTAATAGAGATATTACAAATTTAAGGCGCCTCTTGTATCGTTCGATTGAAACTTGGTGGTAAAGATGATTTTGCACTGGATTCATTTCTGCATGCCCATCGAGTATTGTAGGACACACTTCCTTTATGAATTTCTTGACATTTGAATGGGGACACTTAATTTGAGAATATAGTCTGCATGACTCTTTGTATGACTGAAAAGAAATATAATATGATCGCGTCCACAAAGGTATGCACGTCATGGTCCGACAACCCGCCTTGCATCATGGTCGTCCTCGACGCCGTGCTCCATGCCCTGCATTCTCGATTGTCGCTGGCATCAGGCCTGACGTCCTCCATTGTGTCGCGCACGGTGTCCCTCCGCAGGGGCGCGCGGATGTGAAAACCCATAAGAAAAATGCTATGTTAATTTTTTACATTAGGAAACTTGTAATTTTCAATTTATAATAAACACATGCTAATAGTAAATGGTATAGTGCGCGGGATTAGCGATTTGATATTGAGCAATATATTGTTTTGTTTTGGAGGATTATCGAGAAAAATCTAGTGTCTTTCTTTTAGGAAGGTGATCTCACGTATATTATTTGATTTCTAAATTTTTGATTACCTATTATTTTTGAATCGGTACGTGCCAAAGCAAGCATGAAAAAACTCCCCTTAGTGGGATTTCAATTTTTAATGGGAGAGACAAAATACAGTAGGAGGAGGTGATGAGAGGTGAAACCGAAAAACCAGACAAAAATAAAACGGTGAGGAAGCTACAACTCTCCCTTGAGAAGTAGAGATTTCTATTTCTAGTTATCCACAAGCCCAATTAACTATCTGCCTAATTAATTAATTGAATTAATGACTCAGTTTTGAAATTGAGTCCGTATTTAAATGGATGTAATTAGTTGCACAAATAATTAACAATCTGGTAACTAATTGCATTAACAACTTGATTTGCAATTTGATTTTACACTGGGTTTCTAAACTATTTTTATCATCGTCCTCAAAAGGGCGGTCAGAGCCCTTGATCATCAATGATTGGTTGTCCTAGAGCGCACAACTGCCGACCTCATCCTCAAGCATACGTTTCAGCAACCGTGAGTGTATGGACGTCCTGCAGAGCATGGTCATCATCTATCTTACCAAACGCTTGGTCGCACATGTCGGAAGCGTGTGGTGGCCATTGTCCCTATTTGAAAGAGTTGGTTGGCCATGTCACTGACAGTCGCCAACTTCGTCTAGAAACTATAGGCCTTCCTCGCCCGTGAATGCTTTCGAATTGGTTGGACATGATTAACTATCTGTCCAATTAATTAATTATAGGAATAATCAAATTCCTACCTAATTATCTAAAGGCCGAATCTATAATACCTAAATAGTTCATCCCCACTAACCTATTTAACTAAGCATGCAAGCTATCCACATCAGCATCCATTCTTCTACAGCCACATCAGCACTAACCATTCTATTCCCCTTCTGATTCCCATTTTTTTTAGCGAATCCTTTCAGTTTCGTGCATTCAGTTTTCGTTGCTCTGCAACCAGCAACAAACGCACGCAGTCCATTACTCCAGCCAACATGCAGCCATTATTAGATGCTCAAGACCCGGTACAATATGAGTTGTGTAACCACCAACAAACTTAATTGTGACGCCTTCTTCCCTTCCCCTTCCAATGCAACGCATATCTCTTCCCCTCCCTTGCATTGTTCTTTGGTCCTTGCTATATAACACACAACCATATCTCCATAGGAGGAAACCCTCACTCCTCCCCGTCCTCATAAATCGAATACCATCTACATCTCCTTTTTTAGCATTCACTGGCCATTGCATCGCCATGGCTCTACCAGGTGATCTTCTCACCACCGTCGCCCGCTGATCGACATTGGAGTGGTTAAATTTGACCGATTCCATGAGTTAGGAGGTTGATTTGACCCATGATTTGTTTTATCTATATTTTCATTTGGGAAGATCCCTTATGCATTCTCTTGCTACGAACGCAGACCAACGCATTGACATGTCCGTCGACCACGTTGGTGCCATAGATAATGGGAACGGACGAGGGAGCGAGAAGCCACACGTCGTTAACCATGTCAACCCAGTCGGACGAGGAGGTGTCGTCTCCAATGTTGAGGACGTTGCCGACGCCGAGCTAGCTCCGTGATTGCGCGGAGCGACACCATGAAGCTCTTGACCATCTGGCCCGCCCTCTACCAAAGCGTCATGCAACACAATAGTTCCTGCATGTGCGTCTTCCGTCATCTCTTGCTACGTTTTCTTGACATGTCTATCTAATTTATATCAGCTACACGAGCAGGTCACCGCCGATATAGGACGTCCAGTTGGCCGGCACCTGCCTGCTCCAACTATACTTCTCACAGTGCATGCTAATTACGTTGTTGCATATCCAGTTGTTGCAGGGAGAAAGATTCTACAGCCCCATCCCAAATTATATCCATACTTCCTTTGTACTGTTTTCAGCACATATTGTTACTTTTTTTTTTTACAGTATGGGTGCTTGAAATATTGTAAGTTGATTGAAGTCATGCGCCCGAGAAAGATTAAAGTTAGGAATTCATTTAAGGTGCAGACAAGCAATTTGTATTGCAGATGCACCTTTGCACATATTATATCTGAAATAAATTATTTGCTAATAAGTTTGTATTAGCAGCACATCAGGTTGCATTGTCTTCTTTACATTGAGATAAACATACTACCTTCGATCATCCAATAAAATACTAAGAACATGTACAAGTTTGGCCATAAACTGATTATACTGAGAAAGGTGATTTCATTGTTAATCCCTCCATCTTAAAATGTAAGATGTTTTTGCAAACTATGTTCCATTGTTTTCTCTACATTGAGATAAACATACTACATTTGATCATCCGATAAAATACTAAGACCATGTACAAGTTTGGTCACAAACGATTATACCGAAAAAGGTGATTTAATTGTTACTCAAGCTATGCAAGCCATCTTCTATAGTTTTCTCCTTTTTATCCTTAAAATGCCCTTCTTCATTAAACTCTTTGCCACACTACTATCCCGCAGCAACGCGCGGGGCATTATCTAGTTAACTATATGCCAGAAGACAAAGCAATATATTTCAAGGCACCCCTCCCCCAAACCCTCACTTTCATTCTCGTTGTCATGTCTAAAGTCTAATCCATCTTTTACAAAAATTGTACTTCAATAGATTATATTTATTTATTCAACCATGTATTCTTTTCGATATTGTTTTTTGGTCGCCGATATAGTAGAATAGAGAGTAGTAATTTAATGTTGGCCCACGACAATGATTTTGACCCACATAAGGTAAATACAAACAAATATAGTATCTGGAGAACTTGTTTGAGGTAAAAACTATATACTAAGACAACATACCATATGCAAATGCTCAACGTTCCAAGAATATACGTTGATAACAATTCAAGTCATCATATATTGTGTAACAATACATTCTCAAAAAAAATTTGTGTAACCATAGTCAGATCAAACACCCCATTGCATCTATCTCTTCACCTTAATCCCATCTCCCTTCTTCTTTTCGCACATGCCCTCCACTCCAAGCAAGCATATAAATGATCAAACCAATGAAAAACACAAGCATGAGATCTACGAAGACAAATCAAATGGCAGGTTGTCAGCATGGTCGAGGTAAGATTCATGCAACATTTTTAGGGGCATGGCAACTTGCAATGTATCTCCGCATGGCCTAATCCGTGGAGGTGCCACGTACACACCAGGGTTATATAAATCACTACCCCCATAAATACTCAAGGCTACAAGCTAGGATATGAAATTTAGAGGAAACTTGCAAAAGGGGAAATTTATTTACATCTTTACCGACAATTATGGATATTCTACAACATTTTGGTCTACACATTTGTATTGAGTGAAGAAGAAAGAAGAATAACCTGCTCATTGTAACCTTGAAGAAAAATAACCAACTACCAGCCAGAGGACACGAAAGAAGGTGCCCTACCACAAGCGATGACACAAATTTGATCTTGGCACCTGTTCTCTTCTAGTACTGCAATGCAAACATATATGGGCGCCATTAACCTTTTCATTTATATTTCAATAGCGTTCAAAAGCATCTCAATATGAGGAATTGCTATCAACTGCAAATTGAAAATTCTAGTCTAAATAAGCTAAGCTTATTGGGCTACCTTAATCTTTTTTTTCCCCTAGGTTCGACACTACATTCATCCACCTAAAAGTAATGCTTGTAGGTAGCTATCTTTTCTAGATTATTTAGCATGACTTCGAATAAGAAATCTTAGCAAAAGATTGTATTTTTTATCACTTCCTTTGAGCAGATTTTGGTTGGCTCCTGCAACAGCACGTTGTTGATGAATTTCTCAGTATACTGTCACTAATCTGCACACCCAAATTGTATAATATCGAGAGAGTAAAATTAGCATGTAAGGAACCATATAGACACACCAAAATTCAGATCTTTGTTTGTCCTTCTAAGTGAATGCTCTTTAAATTTACTCAAGAGAATTATGTCCTCACCCAAATATTGACAACCATACAATATCCTAGTTTTTTTTTTGCTAAAACATGTCCCCAAACAACAAAAGCACAATAATTTACAAAGTTACAGACCATAGTACGGTCTGGTTTCAATGGAATTGTCAGATGAAAACAACAAAAGATGGATTGCCAAACGCTGCGTTGGTGACAATTGCTTCACAATGCATTGTACCTTGGATGGAGGACTGACACGAAGCTATGATTTGTGCTGGCGGGTGCCGTTATACCGAGAAATAGCGGAACCAACCTGATGGTCGAGGCGTGAGGCGTGAGACAGTGGCACCCTTAGTGGCGAGGCTTGAGGAGGATGCCGTGCTGATTCTTCCACTGGATTGACGTCGCGATGGTGGCAACAGCGGCAACCCCAACACCAAATCATTGTGCCGCCGCCAATAATGTACGCAGTCTCGACTACAAACGTTTTATACCATCGTGGAGAACAATATCAAGGAAATGAGAAGGATGATCCTTGGCTGCCGTCGAAAAGAAAAAAGAGTGTCGAGGAGCACGGGAGAGGGCTCACCAAAGGATCTTAATTAGGATCTTGTTCCGAGCTGTGTCGATGGCATTAAATCCGAGGGAGGCGGATATGCGGTAGTCAAAGAAGGCCATCTGCGTACGAGGAGAGTTAATCGGAAGGAGGGGATTGTGTCCCGATTTTTTTCAGGAGAGAGATAAGCGGAAAGATTGCGTGCTGATTTCTTTTGAACAGAACATAGTTGGTTGGGGACACAAACATAGTGGCTTGATTTACAAGATTACGTGCTGATTTCTTTTGAATAGAACATACTAGTTGGTAGGGAATGCAAACATAAACGAACATTCATCGTTCCATTGCAAATGCATTAATGGCTTGATTTACAATTTGATTCGGCACTTGTTTCAGAACTATTTTTGCATTAATGACTGCGTGCGAACCAACCAAACGACATACCGACTCATTCATTAGGAGTAGAGATACAACGCACGTGCATAAGGAAGTCTTACCCTATTATGAGTTCCACAAGTATGGATACCTAACGATCCTTCTGATCGATTCTCAAAAAAACATCTGCTAATCGACCGTGCATGTGTAATATGCTTTAGGCTTTTGATTTGAAAGCAACAAGAAAGGCCCATGACCACCGCATGCTCCGTGCAATCGCCCGCGGACCAACGCTGAGCCTGCTGAAAAGGAAGTGACACTCTATAGTTTAGAACGGTGTAATGTGGGCATGAAGAGGAATATGAAAAGCATCATGTATTTAGCTACACGCTGGATTGATGTTCAGCTAGCCTACAATGGTGTCATGGTGTGTAATCGGCCGCGATGACGACGACGACAGAGGCACATGTTGCGGGACAGGAACGCAGCAGCATGGCCGAGTGGTTGCTGACTCGCGCTTGTGGCGGCATGATCAAAGGGATGATCAAATCTACTCATGGGGTGAACACGATCAAGTGCTTTGGCTGAGCACAACAACCACGCACGTACACATGCATGCCTGATGCCTCTGCATGCGAACAGGTGCACTGCTCGATCTCTTTATTGCCTATGGGCGCATGCTATAAGTGATTCTCTTTTTTTTTTGTTGGAACGCTAATATCATGTATGCATGCGTGTGTGAGATATAAGGTTTTCCTTACACGATGCATTTATTTTAATTTTGTAGATGGGATGTGCATGATTCATATGTAGAAGATAATATGGTTGCGAAGTAGATGGTCAATGTGTTGCCTTATTTGTTCACAGAATCGAATCGATTAAGAATCAAAAGTCTAATGGCTATGGTATCGCAAAAAAGAAGAACTACCAAATGATTATCCTCATATTTTGCGTTTATATGTTATTTTCTAGCATATTTTTCCTTTCTTTAATCAACCCACATTAAATAATCGGCCTGCTCTTGGGCAGGTCCTCTAGCGTATTAATTATTCTCTTTCTAACCAGCATTGACTTTAATATATAGTAAGTCAATGTAACAATGCTAATACAGTGGCATGCTAGATCATTTAATAGTTGACATGTGGCAAAATTTGGTACATAAAACAATTTCGAACATGATCTCCCATGGTGCATTATATTGGTTCAAGTTCTCGTGCATTATATACTCTAAAAAATGGTATTCTCCTGATGGACTAGAAAAAAAAGATGTATACGATGTTTATGGATTAACAGGAGAGATCTCTAATTACGGGAAGGTGATCCATGCTTGTTCTGCAAAGAGTTGGCACAGTAATATATTATATTACTAAAACAAGAGACAAGCAAAGCATTACGTTCTTCCACTAGCGGAGCTACTCACGGGCAAAACCGTGCCGTGGCCCGCCCAGCAAAATCACCAAATCGTGTATACTGTAGCAATTACTGTACGTATCTGCTACAGTGCACAAAGATGGCCCGCCCAGCTTTTTTGTGGTAGCTCCGCCACTGCGTTCTTCCATATATATTAAATTATATTAACTGTTAATTGTAGATATTAACGACTGATATTCAAAACAATTTGCGTTAGGTACAACCACGATTGACATGTCAGTATGAAGAGTTCCACACATTTTTGGGCCACCTCATATATAAGAGAAAAAAACCAAAGAGTTTGGGCCACCTCATATAAGGAAAAAAAACAAGCATATCTCGTACATGTACATGATATAACACCCAGGCGAACAGGGTATGCATCGCGTGAGATGCATGCATACCCAGTCAGACAAGAGTCTAAATTAGACACGGACATGAACACATGCATGCATATGTAACTTGACTCGGACTCTGGGCCACGGCAGGCGGCAGCCACCAAACTACGTAACTGGCTGTATAAGCCACGCCACCTGCAAGGCGCCAACGCTGACTGCATATTTCAAGCTCCAAAGCATTGAAAAATTTCAATTCTGAAGTGGCGGAAAATTTCTGATTTTTTTTGATGGAAATAGAAGGGGTGGAAGATCGTATTAAACTATAGTTGCTTGACATGCATTCAGTTTTCTATTGTTGAATAAGGCCTTTGCTGGCATCTAGATACACAATTATTATAATGCCTTAGATGACCAAGAAACACTCTACGGAATGATTAGTAAAACTATCAAGTGTGGAAGAATTATGAGGCATGAGTGTGTACAAACAAAAGTACACAACTAAAATACAACCACTATGAGGCAGGCAGAAGGAGAGAACACAAAGTCTTTGTACAAAAAAGTCAACATGTTTACATGCAATCTCAGTGTAAAAATCCTCAAGAGAGCGATGATGGCAAGACAGAAACCAACAGTTGCGCCTACGTGGAAGAGAAAACTTAAATTATGGAACTCTAATTGTGTATATGGCGCACCATACAATGCCTTGAGCCTTTTAGTTTACAAACTAGCGATGTATTGATGAAATTCTCAGTGTAAAGATGCCAACTATTGAGAGAAGAATAAGTAGACAATTGCTCTATGTGTGCAAGTAAAATTATCACACAAACCAAAATTATGTTGTAGGTGCAAGAATAAAAAGTTGGAAGCAACAAAACATGTCAAGTGTAAAAATAATTAGTTGGGCTTTACAGCAGGATGGGCACGACAATCAAGAAAAATGAGCAAGGTGTAACACATGATAATATCTTAGCAATTTTCGATGAATAGACACAATTTTTATAATGCCTTGAATGACCAGCAAATACTTTAATTATGATTAGTAAAAACATCAAGTGTGGAAGAATTATGAGGCACAAGTATGTACACAAAAAAACACAACTACAATACAAGCAATATGAGGCAGGCAGAGGGACAAAACACAAAGTCTTTGTACAAAAAATCCAATGTTTAGATGCAATTCTTAGTGTAATATTCCTCAAGAGAGCATTGATGCTAAGCCAGGAACCAACAGATACACATACGTGGAAGACAAAACTTAAATTATGGAACTCTAATTCTGTACATGGCCCACCATACAATGCCTTGAGGCTTTTAATTTACAAACTATCGATGTATCGATGAAATTCTTAGTATAAAAAATTGCTGCAAACAATTGAGAGAAGATAGACACCAATAGATGCAGATAAGTGAAAAAAAAAGAAAATATAATAAACAACGGGTTTGTGCATGGCTAAACGTGTCCACGGTCTTATGAACCAACTAATACACACTATTTGAAAAATGAAAAGACGTACTCCATATCCACCAGTCCAGTTATTGTTCCTAAAGATTTTCATCTTGGCTGCAACAATTTCCTACATTTTGAATGGGACATAAATACCCCCTCTCTTTTTATTTTTTCAGCATATTAGTTTTGTCGTAAGTCAAACTTTATAAAGTTTGACACTGTTTATAGAGAACTATATAGACATTTACAATAACAAATATTTTGCGGTGTAAAAATACAATAGCATTGCTTCCGCATTGTAGATGTCAATACATTTTCTATAAGGTTGGTCAAAGTTTACAAAGTTTGACTTTAATCAAAACTAATATGCATAATAAATAAAAAAGGAGGTAGTATTTATGTAGTGGCAACTAAAATAAGGCTAAAATTTTGATTGGCACAAATTACTAGAGATGAAACAATTCAAATAACCATTTTCTCAAGATATATAAGATTTTATTAAATTTCAAGTAATATCTACGTCCTATCAATATGCCAACGTAATAATAGAATAGGTAGTCAAAACAAAAATAGAATTCTAGCCGCGCAAAAGCGCGGGTCACCCCGCTAGTTACTTAAAATTAGAGATGATTAGCTTAAACAAGGATAATAATATCACAAGGTGGTAAATTGTCATATTCAAAAAGTATTTGGACGCGAATGAATGAGAAACTATGAGAGATTATGCGTACGTACGTTGGATTGGGCATCGTGTCGGCAACCTAAAACAACTTGGACGGCGATAACTGCCACACGTGTGGTATATTTGACCACACGGGCTGTGTGTGGATGGATATTAGAATTGCCCACACGTATGGGCGCGGCTGCTTCGTGCCACACGCCAACAAGTACTACTCATCTTCACACCGCGTGTGGCACGAAGCAAAAATGCCTACACGTCCTGACGCAACTACGTTAGGTACACCGCGTAGTTGCCATCCTGGTTGGCAGATGTAGTTATCCGGGATGGCAAGTGTAATTATAAAAGCATGTCAACTCTATCTGTTTTGGTTAACTATAGTTGCCATGTCTAATTTATGGTAGTTGCGGCGTGTAATCAAACCGTAGTTGCCGTGTGTGATTAACTACTTGCCACATATGGTCAAACAGTAGTTGCCATGTGTGTTTACCTAGTTGCCATGTGTGGTCCAACCATAGTTGCCATGTGTGTTTATCTGGTTGCCACGTACGCGTAACTGCAGTTGCCGTCTAGCAAAAAATCACAGTTGCCATGTGTGTTTACCTAGTTGCCACGTTCGTCTAACTGCAGTTGCCATCCACAACGTAGGAGTGTTGTGTGGGCGAAAAGTAGTTCGCCCACACGCGCATGAACTAGGTGGCTGGTTGTATGGGTAGAAACTAGTTCGCCCACACAGCACAGCTGGCAAACAGCATGGTGCTAGCGCGTGGGCAAACTCTCCAACGCCCACACACTAGCCCCGTCCTACATGGCACACAAAATCAACCTTTTCGTGCCAAGATTCGTGCAAAAGGCATTGAACGATGATCAAGGCATGTGGGCGAGTTGGGTAACGCCGACACGTGTGAGCGTTAGTGTTTCCAAAAACTTTATTTCGGTTCGTTTGACCTAACTACACCGTAATCAAACAACAGATCGATGGAGAAGAGGCTGCGGCCATGGCAGCAGCGTAGATCCTCGTCCGCGTGAAGCAGGCCGCTGATCTCTTCTCCTGTGCCACGGCGTGCAAGAGGTGGCGCCGTCTCGTCATCGAGCCCTCCTTCCTCCGGCACCGTTGGCCGGAGGACGCGCCCACCGTCTTCGTCGGCCTTTTCATCTGGGAGAGTCGCCGTCCACAAGGGGCTCCCTCCTGGGAGCATTGCTTCTTACCGGTGGCACGATCGCCTCTGGGCAAGCACCACCAGCCGCCGCCCCCTCAGCTCCTTGGTGACCACTGCCCGCGATGACCTCTTCGACCGCGCGGTGCCGCTCGTCTCGCGTCATGGCCTCGTCCTCGTGCGCCGTAGAACGTACGATAACATGGAACACACCATCCTCCAACTTGCGGTATGCAACCTGCTTGTCGGCACTTGGGACATGCTCCCTACTATGTATTTCGGCTCGCTCTTCAACTGCAACTACAACGGCTATGCCATTCTAACCGGTGCGGATTGCCGCTCCAAAGACGAGCCGTCGCCGCCAGTGTTGCCCGACAGTTCGTGTTTATTTAAAGTGGTAATCATCGGCTCCGCCCATGATGACCTTTACTACAGCCTACGTGTGTTCTCGTCCGGCAAAGCAAGCTGGAGCGTGTATACCAATTGCTTCGATAGTGGTGCGCAATCACACCAACTCGCGCGATTTAGCGATGCCATTGTATGCAGTGGCATGGTACATTGGGTATTTCGCTATTACGGAGAACAACATTGTGATGTCATTAATCTGAACGCCCGAACTGGCCACATCTCCTTGACGAAGCTCCCTTTCAAGGAATACTACCAATTCTTGAGTCACCCATGCCTTACTTTATCCGCCAATGGGGCGCTATCACTGGTATATATGGCTGCAAAGTTCAGCTTCCGGACTAGTGATCTGGAAACAACAAGAGAAACAACACAACACGACATCAGAATGGCTATGCACTCGAATGATCGAGCTAAAGCAACCTGAGAAGGAAACTCAACTGTGTGCGTTGAGAGAGAAGTGTGGCACACTTCTCATCAGCGATAACAACATGCGTGTTTACACTGCCAACCTCGAAACCAGGACAATAGAGGAGGTGGTGGATTGGCATCAAGGGCCATCCGTCCCCTCGGATGCCATGCCCTTGGAGATTGATTGGCTGACGATCTTCATTTCTCGGCTAACCAGGTAGTAATAGCTGGCAATTATGATAATACATATATACTACTTTTTTTGGTTCTTTTAAAAAGTATGGTCAATAAATTGTCATGCTAAGTACTATGAGATTGATGAACCACCGTTGTTGTTGTTCAATTTGGTCGCATATTCAATGTCTGGGTTTTGATAGTGTTTCTATTTTTTTTAGGAACTCTCAATGTCATAAATCATAAATGACGAGACGGCTCCAAAGGGGAAGAGGCTACACATGGAAAGAGGCAGCAGGAGCGGTAAGGGTTGCGGCGGCACATCAAAGAAGGCAAAGCATGGTGCCGCGGCGTAAGTAACTGGATTTTCATAGGAAAAGCACAAGAAAATTCAAGAGACTACATATATTTTATTAATATATTTCTTGTTGCCTAATTTTCTTTATACCTCGGTCAGCATAAATAATTGCACATGATCAATCCAGAAACTACAGTTCCGAAAAATTACAGTTTTACCATATGCAAAAGTTACATCTAAATTCATTTCCAATTTGTAAGTTCTAAAGTACCAATATATGTAGACTCTCTTGAATTTTCACTTGGAATTTTGGTTAATGTCCAGAGGATCTGTTTTACCTTTCTGTAAATATTTTGGAGGCCTTCTTTAAGGTTATATGTAGGATATTTTTTGTGTTTTACTCCCTTCGTTTCTAAATATTTGTCTTTTAGAGATTTCAAATGGACTATCACATACGGATATATATAGACATATTTTACAGTGTAGATCCATTAATTTTGCTCTGTATGTAGTCACTTGTTGAAATCTCTAGAAAGACAAATATTTAGAAACACAGGGAGTATTTAATATGATGATGTTGCTTCCCTGATTGGATTATCAGATTCAGTTCAGCCACCGATTCACCTAGAGCAAATCACGTCCTTGTGGACAAAATGAAGGGAAAAGACACGGAGAGTTTAAGCGGCGCACGTACATTGAATTTGTATTGGGCATCGAGTCGGAACCCAAATTAATAAAACTAGCAAATATGCCCGTGTGTTGCAACGGGTGAGAGAAAAATAATGTTTCAAAAGAATATAATTATGAGATATTAGAGCTTATTAGGACATTTTTTTTATAAAAAATCTTGTTTCCAAAAAATGTTCTCATTTGAAAAAAATTCTTCACAGATCCAAACATTGTTCGCGTATTTGTGGATTTAAAAAATGTTCGCGTTTTCAGGTTTTTTTAATTAAAGAAATATTTGTGTTTTCAAAAATTGTTCACAAAGTCAAAAAACTATTTGGCATTTAAAAACTATTTTCAAAAAACTTTTGAAAAAAAATTAAAATTGTTTGAAATGCGCCGTTTCTGTTTTTTCTAAAAAATATATCGCAAGCAGCTAAGGCTACTTTCAATGCAATGGTGCTTACATGAGGTGCTAAGCACATTAAAAACTTTAGCAACTGAAGCCCCCAATGCATACCTGCTTAACTTGTTGGTGCTAAGCATCCTTCATTTAATGGTTTTGCAACTAAAGGTCTTCATGCATTGGTGGGATTCTTCCATTTAAGTCTTTTGCCTAGGTTCTCGCATTTAGCATTGTTTCTTCTTGGGGTCACCACACTCATCTCTCTCCTCTTAACTACCTTGCCACATCAGACTTTTGGCCTACATGGCAGTCTTAGCACCTGTACAAGATGGAGCATTGAGAGATGTCTTATAGCTCCAGTGGCCAGAGCCATTCGCGGCTCGACGGTCATGAATTTGGCACGTGGCACCGCATCGCTCCTTTTTTATTGTAACTTTTACGTGGTGCTATGCTATGGTTCCTGGGCCGGCCCAGTAGCAGTTTCTCTGTGCGTCTGCACATTGTTGAACGCGAAGCTCCCCGAATTAGTACCACCTCCCATAAAATAGAATATCACCTATGCGGAACGAAACCAAGAATATCACCTTGTTTATTTTATTTTATTTTTTGAGGGTTATCACCTTATTTTATTAGTAGGTATAGATAGATAATAGCAAACATGCCCGCGCGTTGCAACGGAGGAAAATAAGTTGACGTGCTTTGTTGCGAAGCAAATGCCAATTGTCCTAATTAGGTTGGCCAGGTAGAGGATAAGTTTGAAGATGACAAAAATGATAGATCAATTAACAATAGGATTCTTTGGGGCGCTAGTTCAAAACATGGGACATGATCAATCCTAGTCAACTAATCGGTTGAACAACTCTATCTTTAGATTACCGTACTGATATTTAAAATATCGCACACATAGTCCTTATTTTGATTTACTGACATCAGACAATAAAAACACGGTATATGTCTAGTGTCAAAACATGTATGCTTTTATCGTGTGTGCTAACCGTGAAGTCCTTATCGTATAGATGTTTTAAGTTGCTGTTTCGTTGCGATATATGTAGGATTGAGTCCTTGCCTAGTCTGTTGCACCTCAATTCACGGGTAGATGTAATTTGATCTATTCTAGCTTTCTTTTGCTTTGACTGCATATTTGCATATCTTTGCTTTTCTCGTGCACATTCTTTTGCCCTCGTGAGAGTTTTCTAGAATGTGTTAATAAAGAAATAAATTGATTAGATTCTGCATCATAAACTCACAAATTGATTTAATTACACTGCACGTAAGCATTAGAATTATGCGTTGTTTGAATAGTAATGTTTTACTTTTTTCCTTGTATTTAAAACTGTGAAACATTTTGGCTTGAAGTTCAAGTTGATATTTATTGTTACATAAGAGTTTACGTGTATGCTATATATGAATATTTCGTTATCTTTCTAGATATTCAGTCAGTATGAATTTGTGAGGGAGACAAACATAAGTATCCAACCTGATAACGAAAATATTTAGCACCAAATCGGGCAACGTGTGAATGTCGGAGAACAAATACATGCGTGCACACCCCGAAAAAAAAATACATGCGTGCACGCGTGCATGATGGAATTGGAGATATTTAGCACCAAACTAAATCAACTGTAACTAAAAACAGGAAAACATTTATCTGTCGACATGCGTGCACACGTTATCACCCAAACATTTTTTGAGAGGCCGATTGCTAGAAGAACCCGCAAGAAGAGATTGCTAGAAGAAACCAGTCTTGCTGTGCTGGTGGCTCCACGCGTCATACACGTCCATCCCCAGTTTATCTCTCTCGGCACCACACCACACCAGATCTCTGATTTTCCCCTTCCTGTAGAGCCCGGCACAGCGGCTGCCTCCCTCCATCACCACGAGATGGGTCTGGGAGCAAGAGCGGCGGTGCAGCGGTGCTAGAGTAGTGTTTTTTTTGAAACAAGGCAAAAGACTTGCCATTTTCATTGATTAAGAAGGAGTGAGAATTGCCTGGTTAATTGACGGAAAACCGGGCTAAAACCGATACAACCAACCCACATAAAGTGGGTACCACCGGCCAACCTGGCCACCGACATGGGATCACAGAGCTACAAAGAGGGAAAGACATCCGTCGAGCAGTCGCAAGCGTCATCGTCATCACCGGCTACCTCCGAACGGGCGACTCCGACTTCACCGTAGACCTTCATCGTCGAAGCCGACCCGCAAACAGCTACACAGAAACCATGACAGCACATGCCAACAGCAGGCCACACGCGCGAACAACCAACAGCTCCGACTCTGACGACGATCATCACAAGGAAAATATGCAGGACTTGCGCCAACCGTGCCCTAAAGAGCACCTCGGACACGCCGGGAAGATCCGACTACCGAAGCCCGAGCCGCGATCAAAGCTCCTCTCGACGCCATCATCGTTGCCAAACAGAAATCAGCGCCCCCGAAAAGGCTGCCTCAGCAAACTACGCGGCGAAGATGCCGCAAACCATGCGGCGAAGATGCCGCAACCCCCGCGGCGAAGATGCCGCCATCCACCGGTCTCCCAGTCGTAGCCTGCTCCGAGACGATGCCCCCAAGGAGGAGAAAGACGCGAAGCCGCCTCCATCGCCCGATCCAGCGGATCTGAGATTTCCCTCCGGAGCCAAAGCCGTGGGGAGAAGCAGGAGCACCTCCACGATGACGCTTCCAAGAAAGATCACGGTACCCTTGGGCACCGCCGTCACCGGCTCCGACGGAGACCGGAGCAAGGATTTCTCCTGGAGTCGCGTCGTCCACCATCCGCCACCGACCACCGCCTACTAACCACCACCCCTGCTGAGAGCAACCTCACTCCGGCTGCGGGATCCCTCGATCCACCGCAACCAGACACGCACCACCTCCCGGGCCGTAGCCGCCGCCACCACCACATCCGGGGCCGCCGCCCCGGCAACCGAAGACCTGCACCGCGCGGCCGCCGCACGCTGCACAGCCAGAGAGGAAACCCGAGTAGGGAGGGGGGGCCGCCACCCCACCCCAACTCGCCGGACGAGCAGCCAGATCCGCCGCCTCGTCAGCCGAAACACCAGCCGGCACCACCATGACACCAAGCAGGAGAATGCAGCAAGGGCCCCTCCACGACGAGCAGCAGGGGACCGAGCCTCCCTCGAACCCAGCACCACCGTCCGCGCCGGCCGCAGCTCGCGAGGATTCAGATCGGGCCCGCACGGGCGCCACGACCGCGACCGCCGCTCGCAACGGCGCGCCCAGCTTCGCGACCAGATCCCGAGCCTCGCGCCGGAGACCTCCTCCACCGCGAGCCAGGACGCCTCCCCGCAGCCTAGCGCCGGCCAGCTGCCGCCCCCACGCCGAAATCCCCTCCCGCGAGCGAGCAGCAGCCAGAGAAGCGCCCCGCCGCCGCCGGCTCCACGCAGGCTTTGCCTGCCGGAGGCCACCGGCGACGGCGAGGGGGAGAAAGGAGACGGGGAGGGGCGGAGGCTGTGGGGGTGGGAGCCGCCGCCCGTGTTGCCCCGGGGAGGGAGCGGCGCGGGGGCCGGGAACAGAGCGGTGATAGTGTCAGCAAGGGAGTTTGAACTAGCTGCTGCTAGAGTAGTGTTGGTAGGCTGGTAGCTGAGGAGGGAAGGCACGGACAGTTGATTTGGAGTCGCGTACCGCTACGACCTGTGGTGCGTCGGTGATGGTTCCTGGGTTGTTGGCGGCGTTCGGCTGGGGAGGCGCTGATGGCCGTCAAGGTGGGCTTCAGCAACGCCGCCGATGGGCTCGCCGACGGCTGCCGTGACAACTACACGCCAGCCAAATCAATGGCCCGCCGACGGCTTATCCAAGCATGTAGTTGCTTCCTATGGATGACCAGCCATTGCTTTGTTTGCTCATCTATCTGCCTCCCGTTTCCTTTCCTCGTCTATCTGCCTCCCATTTCCTTTCCTCATGCAGGCCGGCCCGTTGCTTCCGACGGCTGCGCAAAGCGATGTCAGCCGGCCGGCGACCCGACGTCAGAGAGTTGCGATGTGAGCCAGCGCTCCCATGTGCGTCCTCAGATGCTACGCCCCAAACTGGATCGGGCGCAGGTCAAATGAGACCCCACCCCGTCATCACCGCACAGACTGGCTGCCAAACGCTTGCCTCCGCTCCCGTGCAGTGGAGCCATGGCGAGCCGCCACCAGTCGCCTCCTCCGGCCTTCTGGCAAGGCCAGCATCTCCACCAGCCGCCCCGAAGTCTTCACAGCCCGCCCCTCCCCTAATCCTTCGTCCGTCGGACTGGACGGAGCGGCGATCGCACGCGAAAATAGCAGCAGCTCGCCTAAGCCCGCGTTTCCAACCGCCCGCAGCCGCAGCCGTGCATGGCGCCCAAGCGCTCAGATATTCCTCACACCTCGCCCTCGCTGGTGAGCAACAGAGACTCCGCCACGGCCGGCGGCACACGGTGAGGCGGGGCGGAGCGCGGCGAGACAGAGGCGGGGCTGGGTGTTGGATAAACTCATCGCTGTTTTCTTGTTCAGAATAATATGGTGGATGGCCGGTGTGACATCTGCATGCACGTAGCTAGTGTACCGGGAGTGCTTGTAGCCGTCCAGGTTGTTTTTATTTGCTCATTTCTTTGTTTTAGTCCTCCGGTTAGTAAGGCACACGGATGCAGTCGTGGGATGGCATGGCATCACGCAAATCGTGGGCAGTCTGACCGGAGGTTTGTTAGCTGATATCCATTGTAATCGAGCTACATTTTTCAAAGGAATAACTGAAAGACTCGCGTAGGTTCAGGCGAGGCAAATATACTACTGTCTCCCGTTCGTCCTCGCTCGTTCTTCTCTCTCTCCGGCGATCTAACTCGCCACTCCGGCAACAACAATTGGCATCAGAGCCGTGGTGTTCGATCCACTCTCCGGTGGCCGGCGGTGTCCGATCCGCGGCGTACCATGTCGGATAGCGAGGAGGAGAAGAAGAACAAGGGCGGCGGCAAGTCGTCGCCGAGGACGCCTTCATCCAAGGCGCCGCTCGCTCGCCTCACCGGCGACGGCAGCGGCGAGTACCGCGTGGTGGAGCGCGTCGTGCGAGAGGAGTCAGGGGCGTCGATGATGCTCACCCGCACCAATTACCAGGAGTGGGCACTTGTGATGCAGGTCAAGCTGCAAGTCGCCTGCGTCTGAACCGCGGTGATCGAAGACGGCGCCGACGAGAACAACGACCGGCGCGCGCTGCAGATTATAGTCTCCGGCGTGCCGCCGGAGATGCTGCGGGTGCTGGCCGCGAAGGACTCGGCGAAGAAGGCGTGGGATACAATCAAGACTCTCCGCATGGGGAGCGAGCGGGCTCGCGAGGCCAAGGCGCAAGTGCGTCGCCGCGAGTTCGAGGATCTGCGCTTCAAAGACGGCGAGTCCGTCGAGGACTTCGGGCTGCGACTTGCTGGCCTCGTCTCCGACCTGGAGCTGTATGGCGATCCCGTGACGGAGCACAAGGCAGTCCAGAAGTTCTTCCGCGTGGTGCCGCGGAAGTATCGTCAGATGGCGATGGCAATCGAGAGCCTCGTCGATCTAAAACGATGATCATCGAGGAGCTAGTCGGGCGTTTCTCGGCATGTGAAGATCATTATGATCTCGATGATGCGGGGCAGTCCGGCGGCCGCCTGCTCTTCACACGTGAGAAGTGGCTCGCCCACGAGCGACAGCTAGGTGGGGGCGGCTCATCGTCCGGTGGAGGCGGCGGCAAGAACAAGTCGCCGGGCAAGCCCAAACCTCACGGCGGCGGTGGCAGACCTGCGCCGGGCAGCGGCGGCTCGGGCGGCAAGAAAAAGGGCAAGTGCCACTACTGCAATAAGCCAGGTCATTGGAAGAAAGAGTGCTATACCAGGATCAAGGCAGAAGAGGAACGTGCGAAACAGGGTCAAGCACATCTAGTTCGTGAAGGCGACGAGCACCATGAGGGGCTTATGATGGCCGCGATCACCACCTGTGTCACCACCAGCATAGTCGCGCCCCAGGTGGTCCATCTGAATGAAGAGAAGGTGCATCCAGAGATCTCACCTCCGGGGCTGTGGTATTTCGATACAGGGGCTACTAGCCACATGACTGGTGACAGAGCTATGTTCAGTACTCTTGACGAATCAGTGCAGGGCAGTGTTAAGTTTGGAGATGGGTCACACGTCACAATCCAAGGGAGGGGTTCAGTCATCTTCAAGGGTCAGAGCGGCAACCAACGTGCAATGTCTGAAGTTTACTAAATCCCGAGCCTTCGCAGCAATATAATCTCTCTTGGCCAGCTAGATGAGGGGGAGTGCAGGATTCAGATACATGAGGGACTGATGACCATTCATGACACAACAGGGCACTTGATGGCTCGTACTCGACGGTCAGTGAGCCGCCTCTACACTGCAGTTCTTCCCATCGCTGCACCAACCTGTTTACTGACCAAAACTGATGATGAAACCTGGCGCTGGCATGCTCGGATGGGGCACCTACACTTCAGAGCTCTGCGAGCTATATCATCCAAGGGCATGGTGAAGG
The DNA here is from genome assembly GCF_018294505.1 of Triticum aestivum. Classification (NCBI taxonomy): domain Eukaryota; kingdom Viridiplantae; phylum Streptophyta; class Magnoliopsida; order Poales; family Poaceae; genus Triticum; species Triticum aestivum. Next base: position 837,509,775 of record NC_057801.1, on the reverse strand, counting down.
GAATGCCGTTCATTGACAGAGTTGACGAGTTCTGTGACTGTTGTGCTTTGGGCAAACAACACCGCACCCCTTTCCCTCAAGTTGCTGCATACCGAGCTGATCAGGGGCTGGAGTTAGTCCATACAGATTTGTGTGGTCCTATAAACCCACCAACACTCGGAGGTAACAAGTATTTTTTACTTGTTGTTGATGACTACAGTCGATACATGTGGTTAGCTGTGCTGAAATCCAAAGACGAGGCCTTCAGTTCTTTCAACAAAATTCAGAATATGGCTGAAACTGAAGGGAGATGCAGGCTGCGTGCGTTTCGGTCCGACCGGGGCGGCGAGTTTAACTCCGGCGACTTCATGGATTACTGCAGCGAGCACAACATCAAACACTACACGACCGCGCCGTATTCCCCACAACAAAATGGCGTGGTCGAGCGGCGTAATCAGACTGTCGTCGAGATGGCGCGGTGTTTACTGAAGAGCATGGGCATGCCCGCTGTGTTCTGGGGCGAGGCAGTGAGGACGGCCGTGTACATTCTCAACAGATCACCGACTCGCAGCCTTGATGGTGTCACGCCGTATGAAGCATGGCACGGCCGGAAGCCGAACGTGCAACACCTGCGTACATTCGGCTGCACAGTACATGTGAAGAAGCTCGGACCAGGGGTGACCAAGCTCACTGATCGCTCAACTACCATGGTGTTTATTGGCTATGAGGAGGGTGCCAAATGTTATCGCGTTTACGATCCAGTGGCGAAGAAACTTCAGGTAACTCGTGACATTTTATTTGAAGAGAACAGGCCATGGAACTGGGATGAGCCGGAAGCGTCCGCGGCGGTGTCCGCGGCAGCAACGTTCACGGTGATTTATACCACCGGCCCCGGTGAGCACGAGCTGGACTCCGGCAGCGCCTCGAGTCCGCAGGCGAGCGGTAGCACGGTGTCACCCTCTACACCAACTCTTGGGTCACCGCGGTCACCCGTGTCGCCGAGCCCTGGGAGTCCGCGGTCACCCATGCCACCGGCTTCGTCCACAACCGAGGGCGTGTCTGCTACGCCTACGCCGGCCCACAGCATGGGCTGGGCCACGCCACCAACACATGACGACGCACGGGATGTCGACTCCGGGCCCATTCGTTATCGGCGTCTCAAGTATATACTCGACGAGACCGAGGATGCCGTTGTTCGGGAGTTTGACGAGCGCTGTCTTTTCAGTGCCGAGGAGCCGTGCAATGTTGACGCAGCTCTCGGCGACACATCCTGGAAGGCCGCCATGGATGAAGAAATGCGTTGCATCAATGAGAACCAGACCTGGAAGCTAAGCACACTTCCGGCTGGGCACAAAGCCATTGGTTTGAAATGGGTGTTTAAGGTGAAACGTGATCCAGCAGGAAACATTGTTAAGCACAAAGCACGCCTGGTTGCTGTGACGCCCTCGATTCAATCGTACACTAATCATACACGCAAATGTGTACGATCAAGATCAAGGACTCACGGGAAGATATCACAACACAACTCTAGACACAAATTTAAAATAATACAAGCTTTATATTACAAGCCAGGGGCCTCGAGGGCTCGAATACATCAGCTTGAAAACAAACGAGTCAGCGGAAGCAACAAAATCTGAGTACAGACATGAGTTAGACAAGTGCCTTAAGAAGGCTAGCACAAAGCATCTACGATCGAAAAGGCAAGGCCTCCTGCCTGGGAGCCTGCTAACTACTCCTGGTCGTCGGCGTCCGTCACGTGGTAGTAGGCACCCTCGGGGTAGCAGCAGTCGTCAAAGGTGGCATCTGGCTCCTGGACTCCACCATCTGGTTGCAACAACCAGAAAGAAGAAAGAAGGGGGAAAAGGGGGAGCAAAGCAACCGTGAGTACTCATCCAAAGTACTCGCAAGCAAGGATCTACACTACATATGCAACATTATCAAAGGAAGGCTGTATATGTGGACTGGGCTGCAGAAATGCCAGAATAGAGAGAAGGCCTAGTCCTATCGAAGACTAGCATCTTCTGGAAACCACCATCTTGCAGCAAACAAGAGGGAGTAGAGTAGCATAAAGTAAAGTAGTAGTAGTGTTATCAACCTCGGCCAGAGATCCTTTCTCGACTCCCTGCGAGAAAGAAATCCCAGAGCCATACTATCCAGTTATCATCACAATCAATCCTCATCACCATCCAGTTCTCATCACAAGTATCCAGTTCTAGTTGTATCGATCGGGATACAACTCCAAGTGTCCGTTACCGTAGGACAGGCTATCGATAGATGTTTCTTCCCTGCAGGGGTGCACCAACTTACCCACCACGCTCGCTTAACTCCGGCCGGACACACTTTCCAGGGTCATGCCCGGCCTCGGCCAAACAATACGCCGCAACCCGACCTAGACTTAACAGAGAGGTCAGCACGCCGGACTAAACCTATGCCCCCAGGGGTCATGGGCCATCTCCCCGGAAACTCCTGCACGTTGCGTACGCGGCCGGTGAGCAGACCTAGCTACCTCCTTCAACAAGGCAGGCGCTTGCGCAGTCCAACCCGGCGCGCGCCACTCAGTCGCTGACGTCTATTAAGCTTTGGCTGATGTATACGACGCAGAACGCCCATACTATGCCCACGTGATGGTTAGTGCTATCAGGCCAGAGGCCCCTCGGATCAAATATCCAAATCGTAGTGGATTAGGAACGCGCGGTAACAAGCAGAGACTCACGAAAGAGGTGACCCCGTTGCCCCGTCTCGAGGACTTGCGGCAAGGGCTAAGAATGCCCGGCCACGCCTCGTAATTATCTCACGGGCACCTTCCAGGTCAACCCGTCTCCACATCACTTTCCAAGTAACAGTTGTAAAGTCCAAGTATCCGTGTGTCCAAACATCAAGAGGAAAACCCAAGGAATCACCCTCGGTGGGTTCCACTCAATGTAATCATCAAGGTGAACGTAGAGGAATCACCCTCGAGGTTCACACTTGAGGGGTTGCACGACAGAGTCGTATCGGAAGTGGTTAAAGAGGAAATCACCCTCGATGACCACGACCGAATAGCTACACTACAGGTTAACATCAGAAGTGCTGTAGAGGTCTCACCCTCGGCACTCGATAGTAACCCAGCAGTGTCGAGCAACTAAGGGGAAAGTGATGTGCGGTGCCGGGGCCTGGTCTTCGATCCCGTTGATCGGGTCTTCAATGATGAAGCAGGGGCAACAAGGACAAGGTGGGGGTCACTGATGGATCACTAACCAACCTATACTAAGCAGTTTAGGATAAGCAGGTAAGGTAACAATAAGCAGGTTACAAAAGAAGGCTATGCATCAGAATAGGAGCAAACAATAACAATAGCAAAATCTAATGCAAGCATGAGAGAATGGAATGGGCGATATCGGGATGATCAAAGGGGGGGCTTGCCTGGTTGATCTGGCAAGGAGGGGTCGTTGTCGACGACGTAGTCGATCACCGGGGCATCAGCGGCCTCGGGGTCTACCGGAGAGAAGAGGGGGAAGAAACAGTAAATACATAGCAAACAGAGGTAACACTAAGCATGACATGACGATACGTAGCGCTAAGCGTGCTCTAACGCGGTCCTAGACGTTATAGGTGAAGGGGGAAACAACCGGGAAGGTGTTCCCGGTTCCGGACCTGTGTCAGACAGATGACCGGAGGGGGAAAGTTCCATGTTCAGCATGCTAGGGGCATGTGACAGATGAACGGACCGCGTATTCAGATTCGTTGGATTTTTCTGAGCAACTTTCATATAGAAAACATTTTCATCGGAGTTACGGGTTAAAAGTTACGGATTTTCAAAGTTTAAACCAATTTCTGAATTATTTTAAAAGCAGAAAAGGTTTATTGCGTCAGTAGTGACGTCAGCATTGCGTCAGCTCTGCTGACCAGTCAAACTGACAGGTGGGACCCACCTGTCAGCCTCTCTGTCTAACAGAGGCTTAACTAAGCTAACAGGGTTAGTTAGGGGGCGTGGGCCCCAGCAGTCAGTGGCTAATTAGATTAACTAATTAACTTTAGTTATATAAACATTTTAATTAACCGAATTATGTGGTGGGGCCTACACGTCAGTGGTAAAGGGCTGCCCAGTCAGCAGTTGACTGGGTCAACCCGGTCAACTGGGGCCATAGGGCCCGCTGGCAGCGAGCCAGGGATGGGGCCCGCCCAGCCACGTCGGCGGATGGCGCCGGAGCGACGCCGGCGAGGTAAAACGCGGCGGCGCGGCTCGGGAGGTGGTCGGAAATCACGTATAGGGCACCGTTCGTCGAGTTTTCAGGCGCGTTCAAAAGATATGGCTGCGCCACGTCCAACGGTGGTGGTTGTGGCGGTGGGGTTGACCGGAATCGAGCGTGGCGAGCCCATCGGCGGACGGCCGGAGTCGGGCGCGAGAGGAACGGCGATGCAGTGCGCTAGCGAGCAAACTGAGAGGCCGGACGAGACATACGTGAAGCGGCGAGTGCAACGGGCGTTGGCCCGTGACCAATTGGCCACCGAAGGCACGCCGGCGACGAGCGCAGGCGACGGCGACGTGCGGGTGAGCATGGAAACAACGACCCCGAGCACGGAGAGCAGCGGCAGGTGGCGCGTTTGAAACCTACGGCTACGGCGAGCACGACTGCGAGCTCAGCCGAGCTCGACAGCGTCTGTGGCGATAGCAGCAGCAACATCGGCGGAGCTCCGTTCGGGTAAACATGGCGCGGCGGCTACGGGCAGCGACAGGCAGCGCAAAGAGGACGGGAAGGAAGGTGTGGAGCTCACCGAGCGGTCACGAAAGACCCTTGGTGGTTTAGGAGCAGCAGAGCTCGCCGGGGTGGAAGGGGATCGCCGGCGGCCCGAGGAAGACGTCGACGTGTTCGGCGATGCAAAGCTCCTCTGCTCCCTCCAGCGGCTCCAGAGGACGCGAAGTCCACGGTGATGCTGAAGAGGACGGCCAGGCCGCGTCGAAGGCACGGTGACCGCGGAGAAGACAAAGATGCGGCGACGGTGGCGCTCGGAGGTGGATGGGGAACGAAGGGGAGAGGCAACGAGCAGGCGGAGAGGGCGAGGGGAATCTAGGAGTGGGTGGAGGTAGGTGGGGGGAGGTCTCGAGGAGCCGGAGGGGAGGCTCTTATCCACCCGCGGCGTTGCCGGCGAGGTGGTCGGGCGGCGACGAGCCCCTGTAGCGGCGCGCATCGGGGGAACAGGAGGGAGGGGAGAGCGACCGGGGAGGGGGCATGGGCCGGTCTAGCTAGGCCAGCTAGCGCGGGTGGGCCGAAGCCCAAGTGGGGCAGGGGCTTTCTCTCCCCTCTGTTTTTTTTCTTTTTCTCCTTTTCTTTTCTTTTCCAGCAGCTTTTGCATTTTTCTTTTGCCACAATTGACTTTGCAAAAATTATGCCACTGGCCAAAACAAACTCAAAGAATTAAAGTGCACTGCCTCAAAAAGATTGGGTGGCTTTTGGAATAGTTGCCAATTTTTTATAAATCAAAAAGGCATTTAATTTATTTCTTAGGCCACTGTTTGAAGTAGCTTAGGCCACTCAAACCTTTTTGCAAAAATGTTGGTTCACCACCAATAGTAGTTGTGGATTATTCTGCACATGATGAACATTTTTGTTTTCATGTCTGAGCATTTTGAATTTCAGACAAAATTTGAATTTGAATTCAACTGGAATGTGAAAGAACATGAGACAATAATGATCAGGCACATGTTTAGCAAAAAGATTAACTTAACCCCAGGGGTTACTGTAGCATCATTACACCGGGGTGTTACAACTCTCCTCCTCTAAAAGAAATTCTCGTCCCGAGAATTAAGAGGTAGAAGGGAAAAGATCGGGGTATTCAGCCCGGAGGTTATCTTCGCGTTCCCAAGTGGCTTCCTCTTTAGTATGATTCGACCATTGCACCTTGAGGAACTTAGTAACCTTCTGGCGGGTTCGACGTTCAGCTTCTTCAAGAATGCAGATCGGATGCTCCTTGTATGTGAGATCATCTTGAATTTCAATCAATTCCGGATCCACTTCACGTTCCGGATCCTTGAAGCATCGACGAAGTTGCGACACATGGAAGACGTCATGAACGTGAGAGAACTGAGGTGGCAACTCCAGTTGATAAGCCACCAGTCCACGACGGGCGAGAATACGGAAGGGACCAATGTAGCGAGGAGCTAACTTTCCCTTGACTCCGAACCGATGAGTGCCTCTCAAAGGAGTGACACGCAGATAAGCTTGTTCACCAGGTTGATAAGTTGAACCCCAGTGTTTCCGGTCATAGTTGCTCTTCTGGCGGGATTGGGCCGCCTTGAGATTATCCCGGACAATGCGAACCTGCTCTTCAGCTTGTTGAATAATGTCCGGACCAATGAGTGCTCGTTCCCCAGTTTCTGACCAATTCAGAGGGGTTCGGCACTTACGTCCATAAAGCACTTCAAAGGGTGCCATCTTCAAGCTGGCTTGATAGCTGTTGTTATAAGAGAACTCCGCATAAGGGAGAGATTCTTCCCACTTCTTGCCGAAAGAAATAACACAAGCTCGAAGCATGTCTTCAAGAATTTGATTGACTCGCTCGACTTGGCCTTGGGATTGGGGATGATAAGCAGTGCTCCAGGTAATATGAGTTCCCATTGCCTCTTGGAAACTATCCCAGAACTTAGAAGTGAAAATACTGCCGCGGTCTGAACTGATCTCCTTCGGAATGCCGTGGAGTGACACAATTCGGGAGATATACAAGGTTGCCAATTGACTAGCAGTGATAGTCTCCTTGACTGGCAGAAAGTGAGCAACCTTCGAGAATTGGTCGATGACGACAAAGATAGCATCGTTACCTTTCTGAGACTTGGGAAGGCCAGTGACGAAGTCCATTTGGATCTTATCCCACTTCCATTCAGGAATCGGAAGCGGTTGTAGAAGTCCAGCCGGTTTCTGATGTTCTGCTTTGACGCGACGACAAACGTCACATTCTTCAATATATCGAGCAATGTCTTGCTTCATCTTAGACCACCAGTACTTCTGACGGATGTCTAGATACATCTTGGTACTTCCCGGATGAATAGAGAGAGGGGTGTCATGCGCTTCTTTCATCACCTTCTCTGTCATAAGCTCGAACCGGGGTACGACAATGCGATCTCTGAAGTATAAGGTTCCATCTTCACCAAGTGAGAAATCTCTGGATTTCTCTAAGGCAAGATCCTTTTTCATCAGATCAACATGAGCATCTTTGGCTTGAGCAGACTTGATTGCTTTCAGAAGAGTTGGTTCCAAAACAAGGTTATTCAGAGAACCCTGTGGAACTAGTTGAAGGTTCAGCTTGCATAGCTCTTCATAAAGGCGGGGTTGAGCTTTGTAGACCTGGTGATTATTGCAATAAGACTTTCGGCTTAGGGCATCGGCCATTACATTAGCCTTGCCAGGTGTATAAGATATACCGCAGTTGTAGTCAGCAATAGCTTCCATCCATCGCTGCTGACGGAGGTTCAGATCTGGCTGAGTAAACAGGTACTTCAGACTCTGATGATCAGTGAAGATCTCACAACGATTACCGAGAAGGTATTGTCGCCATAGCTTCAATGCAAAGATAACCGCTGCAAGCTCAAGGTCATGAACCGGGTAGTTTTCTTCGTGAGGACGCACTTGACGGGAGGCATAGGCAATCACCCTGCGCTCTTGCATTAGAACACAGCCTAATCCTTGACGTGAAGCGTCACAATAGATGACAAAGTCCTTGCGAGAATCAGGGGGAGCAAGCACTGGGGCAGAAGTCAGTTTATCCTTGAGTGCCTGGAAACTTTCCTGACATTTGTCTGTCCAATCGAACTTAACGCCTTTGTGAAGCAGATTAGTCAGTGGCTTGGCGATCTTGGAGAAGTTCTCGACAAAGCGGCGACAATAGCTGGCCAGTCCGAGAAAGCTTCTGACTTGCTTGACAGTCTTCGGAGGGGTCCAGTCAAGAATAGCCTGAACGCGCTCTGGGTTGACGGCAATACCATCCTTGGAGATAACATGACCAAGGTAGGTGACTTCGGGTAACCAGAATTCACACTTGGAATACTTGGCATAAAGTTGATGCTCTCGAAGCTTCTCCAGAACAAGACGAAGATGTTCAGCATGTTCTTCTTTATTCTTCGAATATACCAGTATATCATCCAGATAGACTACGACGAACTTGTCGAGGTAATCCATGAATATATAGTTCATCAGACGAGAGAATGTAGCTGGAGCATTGGTTAAACCGAATGACATGACGGTGTACTCGTAAGAACCATAACGAGTCACAAATGCGGTCTTTGGAATATCCTCTTCACGAACACGGATCTGGTGGTAACCCAACCTCAAGTCGAGTTTAGAGAATATCGATGAACCAGCCAGTTGATCATACAGATCATTGATCCGAGGAAGGGGATATTTGTTTTGAATTGTAGCTTGGTTGATAGGACGATAGTCTTGGACCAAACGGTTCGTACCGTCCTTCTTCTTGACGAAGAGAGAAGGTGCTCCCCAAGCAGAGGAACTTGGACGAATGAAACCCTTGTGAAGAGATTTGTCGATTTCCTCCTTAAGCTCAAGGAGTTCATGAGGTGGCATCTTGTAGGGTCGTTTTGCAATAGGAACGGTGCCTGGTTTCAAGTCGATGACGAACTCGACAGCCCGGGCAGGGGGTATTCCTGGAAGTTCTTCTGGAAATACGTCTTGGAAGTTGCGAACGACTGGAATCTTTTCAATTCCCTCAAGAGGTGCCGCGTTCAACGCATTCAAAGCATAAAGTCGTGCTTCAGCGTTTTGAACAAGCTGAGCATGGTAGGTTACAATCTCATCTGAAGGATGTAGGAGGTGAACGACCTTGGTAGCGCAAACGATAGAGGCAGTATGCGCTTTCAACCATTCCATTCCCAGAATGAGGTCAATATTGGAAGACTCCAGAATAATGGGAGAAACAAGGAATTCCAACCCTTCAATTTCAACAGGAACGTCGCGACCAATCATGGTAGTTTGACATCGGCCCGCAGGGGTGCGTACCACTATCGGAGTGTTCATGGGCTCGCATCGAATGTCATGTGCGTAAGCAAAATTTTCTGACATGAATGAATGTGATGCTCCTGAATCAAACAAAACAGAAGCTGGTACTGAATTAACAAGGAGAGTACCCATCACAGTGGCAGGCTGGTCTTGAGCTTCATTCAGATCAATATGATTAGCCTGACCACGACCATAAGGTCTGGCATTGTTGTTATGGGGCTGATTGTTACGGTCAGTTGAAGACAGAGCCAGCTGATTCTGATTCTGAGGGCATTTCCTGGAGCGGTGACCTGGAAGGCCACACTTGAAGCACAGACCATCATTGGGATTGGGAGCATAAGCTTGGGGTGGTACAGCCCGAAGGGGCTGCCTCTGCGGTTGAGGAGGCAGACGAGGTGCAACATAGGACTGTCTTGGTGCAGGTGCAGTTGGACGATACATGCTGTGGGGAATCCATATCCGACGCTTCTGCGCTGACGGGCCCGAAGATGGGCCAGCATCACGGCTACGCCTGAGGGATCCCTGGTGTTCCTGAAGACCAGTCTCAACCTGAATAGCCTTGTTCACCAGGGTGGCGAAGTCGGCAAAGTCATGAACGAGCAATGCTAGCTTAATATCAGGGTGAAGTCCATCACGAAACTTCTCTTGCTTACGAGCATCAGTTGCAATGTCTTCTTCAGCATAACGTGACAAGTCCAGAAATTCCCGTTGATAAGCATCTACAGTCTTGTTGCCTTGGGTGAGGTTGCGGAACTCTCGCTTCTTCCTGTCCATGGTTCCCTGAGGAATGAAACGGGCACGGAAGGCAGCTTGGAAATCCGGCCAAGTAATGACCGTTCCAGCAGGTAGGGTACGCCTGTGGCTGTCCCACCATTGAGCAGCAGGACCCTTCAGAAAGAAAGATGCGAAGGTGACATAGCTGGCAGGGGCAACACTAGCAGACTCCATTTCATATGTGATGTCGCGGAGCCAGTCATCAGCATCAAGGGGTTGAGTTGAGCTGCGGTAGATAGTTGGGTTGAGGCGCATGAAGTCCTGCAGAGTTACTCGGGTTGGATGTTGATTCATGTTCGGACGAGGAAACTGAGCCATCATTCCTTCCATGAACTGGCGAGTTAACTCAAACTGTTGCCTCATTCCAGTAAAGAATTCAGGCGGTGGTGGGTCGTTGGCACCACAGCCACGACCAGCGGGTCTAACCATCCTGCTAACATGTAACAGGGGTAGTTCAGCATTGAGCATTTGCAAAGATAAGGATCAGTCATGATGAAAACATGCATAATGAAGGAGGTACGATGGATTCCACTCCGTAGTCAACACGACAGGGTGTGCACTACTCAAAAAGCTATTCTAAGGAATAACTATGGCTTCATCCAACTTCGGGGTGAATGTGGTCACGGGATCCTAATGTTAGTAAATTCATTTAACCCGAGTAGAAGAGAGTTCAGAGTCCCAGAGTATAGACGAGGAGTAAAAGATGCTAATACCACCCAATGGCGACGTGGGCCCGTAAGCCACACAGCCAATGTTAGTAAAAGTTTTTCAGTGACTAGACTCAACTTCGGCCAAGGAGTTGGAAAGGGGGCTACCTACAGGCAGTCGGCTCTGATACCAACTTGTGACGCCCTCGATTCAATCGTACACTAATCATACACGCAAATGTGTACGATCAAGATCAAGGACTCACGGGAAGATATCACAACACAACTCTAGACACAAATTAAAATAATACAAGCTTTATATTACAAGCCAGGGGCCTCGAGGGCTCGAATACATCAGCTTGAAAACAAACGAGTCAGCGGAAGCAACAATATCTGAGTACAGACATGAGTTAGACAAGTTTGCCTTAAGAAGGCTAGCACAAAAGCATCTACGATCGAAAAGGCAAGGCCTCCTGCCTGGGAGCCTCCTAACTACTCTTGGTCGTCGGCGTCCGTCACGTGGTAGTAGGCACCCTCGGGGTAGCAGCAGTCGTCAAAGGTGGCATCTGGCTCCTGGACTCCACCATCTGGTTGCAACAACCAGAAAGAAGAAAGAAGGGGGAAAAGGGGGAGCAAAGCAACCGTGAGTACTCATCCAAAGTACTCGCAAGCAAGGATCTACACTACATATGCAACATTATCAAAGGAAGGCTGTATATGTGGACTGGGCTGCAGAAATGCCAGAATAGAGAGAAGGCCTAGTCCTATCGAAGACTAGCATCTTCTGGAAACCACCATCTTGCAGCAAACAAGAGGGAGTAGAGTAGCATAAAGTAAAGTGGTAGTAGTGTTATCAACCTCGGCCAGAGATCCTTTCTCGACTCCCTGCGAGAAAGCAATCCCAGAGCCATACTATCCAGTTATCATCACAATCAAATCCTCATCACCATCCAGTTCTCATCACAAGTATCCAGTTCTAGTTGTATCGATCGGGATACAACTCCAAGTGTCCGTTACCGTAGGACAGGCTATCGATAGATGTTTCTTCCCTGCAGGGGTGCACCAACTTACCCACCACGCTCGCTTAACTCCGGCCGGACACACTTTCCAGGGTCATGCCCGGCCTCGGCCAAACAATACGCCGCAACCCGACCTAGACTTAACAGAGAGGTCAGCACGCCGGACTAAACCTATGCCCCCAGGGGTCATGGGCCATCTCCCCGGAAACTCCTGCACGTTGCGTACGCGGCCGGTGAGCAGACCTAGCTACCTCCTTCAACAAGGCAGGCGCTTGCGCAGTCCAACCCGGCGCGCGCCACTCAGTCGCTGACGTCTATTAAGCTTTGGCTGATGTATACGACGCAGAACGCCCATACTATGCCCACGTGATGGTTAGTGCTATCAGGCCAGAGGCCCCTCGGATCAAATATCCAAATCGTAGTGGATTAGGAACGCGCGGTAACAAGCAGAGACTCACGAAAGAGGTGACCCCGTTGCCCCGTCTCGAGGACTTGCGGCAAGGGCTAAGAATGCCCGGCCACGCCTCGTAATTATCTCACGGGCACCTTCCAGGTCAACCCGTCTCCACATCACTTTCCAAGTAACAGTTGTAAAGTCCAAGTATCCGTGTGTCCAAACATCAAGAGGAAAACCCAAGGAATCACCCTCGGTGGGTTCCACTCAATGTAATCATCAAGGTGAACGTAGAGGAATCACCCTCGAGGTTCACACTTGAGGGGTTGCACGACAGAGTCGTATCGGAAGTGGTTAAAGAGGAAATCACCCTCGATGACCACGACCGAATAGCTACACTACAGGTTAACATCAGAAGTGCTGTAGAGGTCTCACCCTCGGCACTCGATAGTAACCCAGCAGTGTCGAGCAACTAAGGGGAAAGTGATGTGCGGTGCCGGGGCCTGGTCTTCAATCCCGTTGATCGGGTCTTCAATGACGAAGCAGGGGCAACAAGGACAAGGTGGGGGTCACTGATGGATCACTAACCAGCCTATACTAAGCAGTTTAGGATAAGCAGGTAAGGTAACAATAAGCAGGTTACAAAAGAAGGCTATGCATCAGAATAGGAGCAAACAATAACAATAGCAAAATCTAATGCAAGCATGAGAGAATGGAATGGGCGATATCGGGATGATCAAAGGGGGGGCTTGCCTGGTTGATCTGGCAAGAAGGGGTCGTTGTCGACGACGTAGTCGATCACCGGGGCATCAGCGGCCTCGGGGTCTACCGGAGAGAAGAGGGGGAAGAAACAGTAAATACATAGCAAACAGAGGTAACACTAAGCATGACATGACGATACGTAGCGCTAAGCGTGCTCTAACGCGGTCCTAGACGTTATAGGGGAAGGGGGAAAACAACCGGGAAGGTGTTCCCGGTTCCGGACCTGTGTCAGACAGATGACCGGAGGGGAAAAGTTCCATGTTCAGCATGCTAGGGGAATGTGACAGATGAACGGACCGCCTATTCGGATTCGCTGGATTTTTCTGAGCAACTTTCATATAGAAAACATTTTCATCGGAGTTACGGGTTAAAAGTTACGGATTTTCAAAGTTTAAACCAATTTCTGAATTATTTTAAAAGCAGAAAAGGTTTATTGCGTCAGTAGTGACGTCAGCATTGCGTCAGCTCTGCTGACCAGTCAAACTGACAGGTGGGACCCACCTGTCAGCCTCTCTGTCTAACAGAGGCTTAACTAAGCTAACAGGGTTAGTTAGGGGGCGTGGGCCCCAGCAGTCAGTGGCTAATTAGATTAACTAATTAACTTTAGTTATATAAACATTTTAATTAACCGAATTATGTGGTGGGGCCTACACGTCAGTGGTAAAGGGCTGCCCAGTCAGCAGTTGACTGGGTCAACCCGGTCAACTGGGGCCATAGGGCCCGCTGGCAGCGAGCCAGGGATGGGGCCCGCCCAGCCACGTCGGCGGATGGCGCCGGAGCGACGCCGACGAGGTAAAACGCGGCGGCGCGGCTCGGGAGGTGGTCGGAAATCACGTATAGGGCACCGTTCGTCGAGTTTTCAGGCGCGTTCAAAAGATATGGCTGCGCCACGTCCAACGGTGGTGGTTGTGGCGGTGGGGTTGACCGGAATCGAGCGTGGCGAGCCCATCGGCGGACGGCCGGAGTCGGGCGCGAGAGGAAACGGCGATGCAGTGCGCTAGCGAGCAAACTGAGAGGCCGGACGAGACATACGTGAAGCGGCGAGTGCAACGGGCGTTGGCCCGTGAGCAATTGGCCACCGAAGGCACGCCGGCGACGAGCGCAGGCGACGGCGACGTGCGGGTGAGCATGGAAACAACGACCCCGAGCACGGAGAGCAGCGGCAGGTGGCGCGTTTGAAACCTACGGCTACGGCGAGCACGACTGCGAGCTCAGCCGAGCTCGATAGCGTCTGTGGCGATAGCAGCAGCAACATCGGCGGAGCTCCGTTCGGGTAAACATGGCGCGACGGCTACGGGCAGCGACAGGCAGCACAAAGAGGACGGGAAGGAAGGTGTGGAGCTCACCGAGCGGTCACGAAAGACCCTTGGTGGTTTAGGAGCAGCAGAGCTCGCCGGGGTGGAAGGGGATCACTGGCGGCCCGAGGAAGACGTCGACGTGTTCGGCGATGCAAAGCTCCTCTGCTCCCTCCAGCGGCTCCAGAGGACGCGGAAGTCCACGGTGATGCTGAAGAGGACGGCCAGGCCGCGTCGAAGGCACGGTGACCGCGGAGAAGACAAAGGTGCGGCGACGGTGGCGCTCGGAGGTGGATGGGGAACGAAGGGGAGAGGCAACGAGCAGGCGGAGAGGGCGAGGGGAATCTAGGAGTGGGTGGAGGTAGGTGGGGGGAGGTCTCGAGGAGCCGGAGGGGGAGGCTCTTATCCACCCGCGGCGTTGCCGGCGAGGTGGTCGGGCGGCGACGAGCCCCTGTAGCGGCGCGCATCGGGGGAACAGGAGGGAGGGGAGAGCGACCGGGGAGGGGGCATGGGCCGGTCTAGCTAGGCCAGCTAGCGCGGGTGGGCCGAAGCCCAAGTGGGGCAGGGGCTTTCTCTCCCCTCTGTTTTTTTTTCTTTTTCTCCTTTTCTTTTCTTTTCCAGCAGCTTTTGCATTTTTCTTTTGCCACAATTGACTTTGCAAAAAATTATGCCACTGGCCAAAACAAACTCAAAGAATTAAAGTGCACTGCCTCAAAAAGGTTGGGTGGCTTTTGGAATAGTTGCCAATTTTTTATAAATCCAAAAGGCATTTAATTTATTTCTTAGGCCACTGTTTGAAGTAGCTTAGGCCACTCAAACCTTTTTGCAAAAATGTTGGTTCACCACCAATAGTAGTTGTGGATTATTCTGCACATGATGAACATTTTTGTTTTCATGTCTGAGCATTTTGAATTTCAGACAAAATTTGAATTTGAATTCAACTGGAATTTAAAAGAGAAAGGAGACAATTATGATCAGGAACATGTTTAGCAAAAAAAGATTAACTTAACCCCAGGGGTTACTGTAGCATCATTACACCGGGGTTTTACAGTTGCCAAGGGTTATGCTCAGTGAGAGCGAGAGGGGATGGACTTTGATGAGGTTTTTGCACCAGTTGCCCGAATGGAAACAGTGCGTGTGTTGCTAGCTCTCGCGGCACATTCCGGCTGGGAAGTTCATCACATGGACGTCAAGTCCGCGTTCCTAAATGGCGAGCTTGGCGAAGAGGTTTATGTTGCCCAGCCACCTGGGTACTTGGCCGTCGGCAAGGAGGACCGAGTGCTCAAGCTGCACAAGGCACTGTATGGCCTTCATCAGGCCCCCCGGGCATGGTATGCGAAGCTGGACCGATCTCTGACAGAGCTGGGCTTCACACGTAGCCCGTTGGAGCATGCAATGTATAGGCGTGGTGATGCAACCTCATTCCTTTTGGTTGGAGTCTATGTAGATGACCTCATCATCACCGGGACGGACGTTTCTGCCATTGTGATGTTCAAGCAACAAATGCAGCAACTGTTTAACATGAGCGACCTCGGACTCCTAAGCTACTATCTAGGGATCGAGGTGTCGCAATCAGAAGGCCAAATCAAGTTGCATCAGCGAAGCTATGCCGCCAAGATTCTGGAGGCTGCTGGCATGAGTGAGTGTAATGCTTGTGCTACACCTATGGAGAACCGTCTGAAGTTGAAAAAAGAAGATGGTGGAGAACCGGCCGATGCCACTTTGTACCGGAGTGTGATTGGGAGCCTACGTTATCTTGTGAACACTAGACCCGACATCGCATTCGCTGTTGGGATCACCGGCCGGTTCATGGAAAAGCCTAGCTCACACCATTGGGTGGCTGTCAAGCAAATTCTCAGATACATAAAGGGAACAATGGACTATGGATGCTGTTATAAGGCTGGCCATGGAGAAGTAACACTTGTTGGTTACAGTGATAGCGACCATGGAAGTGACACCGGGGATCGCAAGAGTAATTCTGGGCAGATCTTCTTCCTCGGTGAGAATCCAGTGACTTGGTGCTCGCAAAAGCAAAAGATCGTGGCTCTCTCTTCTTGTGAGGCCGAGTACGTCGCAGGAGCAGCAGCAGCATGCCAAGGGGTGTGGCTATCACGGCTCATAGGAGATATGCTAGGCAAGCCAGCGGCCAAGTTCAAACTGCTGATCGACAATCAAGCCGCCATTGCACTGAGCAAGAATCCTGTTCATCATGACCGGAGCAAGCATATTGACATCAAGTTCCATTTCATACGGGACTGTGTAGACACCGGCAAAGTGGAGGTTAGTCATGTCCGTACACAGGAGCAACTCGCCGACGTGCTGACAAAGGCGTTGGGGCGGGTGATCTTCGTCGAGATGCGGCAGAAGATCCGGATGATCAAGGTGTAGCTGGAGCGCTGAGTCTATGGGGGTGAAATGTTGGATAAACTCATCGCTGTTTCCTTGTTCAGAATAATATGGTGCATGGCCGGTGTGACATCTGCATGCACGTAGCTAGTATACCGGGAGTGCTTGTAGCCGTCCAGGTTGTTTTTATTTGCTCATTTCTTTGTTTTAGTCCTCCGGTTAGTAAGGCACACGGATGCAGTCGTGGGATGGCATGGCATCACGCAAATCGTGGGCAGTCTGACCGGAGGTTTGTTAGCTGAGATCCATTGTAATCGAGCTACATTTTTCAAAGGAATAACTGAAAGACTCGCGTAGGTTCAGGCGAGGCAAATATACTACTATCTCCCGTTCGTCCTCGCTCGTTCTTCTCTCTCTCCGGCGATCTAACTCGCCACTCCGGCAACAACAATTGGCATCAGAGCCGTGGTGTTCGATCCACTCTCCGGTGGCCGGCGGTGTCCGATCCGCGGCGTACCATGTCGGATAGCGAGGAGGAGAAGAAGAACAAGGGCGGCGGCAAGTCGTCGCCGAGGACGCCTTCATCCAAGGCGCCGCTCGCTCGCCTCACCGGCGACGGCAGCGGCGAGTACCGCATGGTGGAGCGCGTCGTGCGAGAGGAGTCAGGGGCGTCGATGATGCTCACCCGCACCAATTACCAGGAGTGGGCACTTGTGATGCAGGTCAAGCTGCAAGTCGCCTGCGTCTGAACCGCGGTGATCGAAGATGGCGCCGACGAGAACAACGACCGGCGCGCGCTGCAGATTATAGTCTCCGGCGCGCGCTGCGTATAATCTTCATGTGTTCTCGTCCGACAAAGCAACCTGAGCGTGCAGTCATTGCTTCGGCAGTGATGCGCAATCTCTCAGCTACGGGCAGTTTACCGATGCCGTTGTGTGCCATGGCATAGTACACTGGGTATATCGTCATTATGTAGAACTATACTGTTAGAGCAACTCCACTCGTTCGTCCCCTCAGCGCATAGGCCGGCGCTATTTCGGACGCTTGCCCGACGATTTTTAGGTCCTGTGGTGATCTAGGTCCCACCCTCGCCCCCAGGTGCCGTCCCAAGGTGTCATAAATTTAAACTTGTCCATTCCCGCTATCCAAAAAACGCCACAAAGTCCAGGCGATCGGTGATCACACCTCACCACAGTTTGGCGATCAATAAAAAGTTCGGCGTGCAAAAGAAAGGACGCGTAGGCAGTGCATCAAATGGCGGCGGTCGGACTGGAGGGAGTCGGCGTGCACGGGCTAGTCGGCGTCGGCGCGGCTTCTGTGCTGAGCGACATGGAGGCATCATCGCTCGGGCTTGGCGGCGGTGTTGGGGTCCGCGTGAAAAAAGTATACAAGCTACAAAATTCTACACTAGAAAATGTCCAAGAAAAACTAGAAACTATACACAAGTCCACTCCCTGAAACTGCACAAGAAGTAAAGGAAAAAGAAACCAAAAAAGATAAGGAAAAAGAAACTAGGTAGATCAGATTCCTTTTTTATGTGCTCATCCCACATATGTACACCTTTTATATTCCACAACTGTAAAAGTTCTTCAACCAATTGCCTTAGATACACATCAATATCGCTGCCGGGTTCTTAGGGCCTTGGATGAGCACTGGCATTATAATGTACTTTCGCTTCATGCACAACAAAAGGAGGAATGTTATAGGTACGTAGAGTCACAGGCCAGGTGCTATGATTGATATTCTGCTCCCTAAAAGAATTAATGCCATCTGCACTTATACCAAACCATAAGTTCCTTGCGCCATCTGCAAACTCTGGCCACTTTCTCTCGATTTTTCTCCACTGCGACCCATCAGCCGGGTACTCTCAACATCCCGTCTTTTTTACGGTCTTTTTTGTGCCACCGTATCAACTTTTCATGCTCTTTGTTTTGGAACAAACGTTTCGACCGTGGTATTATACGAGCATATCACATCACCTTGGCAGGAACCCTCTTCCTGCGGCGCTCGCCCTCAACATCACCAGGGCCATCACGGCTGATCTTATAGTGCAATGCACCACACACCGGGCATGCATTCAAATTCTCACACTCCTCACCGTGGTAGAGGATGCGGTCATTAGGGCATGCATGTATCTTCTACACCTCTAATCCTAGAGGGCAGACAACCTTCTTTGCTTTGTATGTACTGTCGGACAAATTCGTTGTCCTCTGGAAGCATCTTCTTTAATATTTTCAGTAACTTTTCAAATCCCATGTCAGATATACCATTCTCTGCCTTTCATTACAGCAATTCCAGTGGGCTACCCAGCTTCTTCTTGTCATCTTCGTAATTTGGGTATAACAATCTTTTGTGATCCTCTAACATGCGCTGCAACTTCAACCTCTCATTTTCACTTGCGCAGTTTCTCTTTGTATCAGCAATGGCCCGACCAAGATCATCAGCGGGCTCATTTGATGCCTCTTGATCTTCAGTTTCCCCCTTTGCAGTATTACCATATTCAGGGATCATGGGATAGTTGTCATCGTCATCTTCTTCTTCGTTGTCTTCCATCATAAACCCTTGTTCTCCGTGCTTGATCTAACAATTATAGACAGACATGAAACCGGACTGAAGTAGGTGGGTGAGAAGGATTTTTGAGGCCTAGTAATTCCTATCATTCTTAGAGACACCACATGGACAACACATAAAGCCATTCCGCTTGTTTGCCTCAGCCACAGACAGAAAACTATGCACGCTATTAATGAACTGAGGAGAGTGTCAGTCATCGTACATCCATTGCCGACTCATCTTCATTACACAACATCGAAAAGACCAAATAATGCAAGTTCATACATAGAGTTCATACATACTTCTCATAAAACAACATAAAACTATCTAGCTAAATCATTTAAATGCAACAATAAATGCGATCAAAATCGCAACTAAGATAATAATTGATCCAAGAACATAATGATATCAAGCCTCTTTATTAATGGTACATTTTCTAATCTTTTCAATCTTCAAGCGCATTGCATCCATCTTCATCTTGTGATCATCGACGACATCGGCAACATACAACTCCAATTTCATCTTCTCTTCTTCAATTTTTTTTCAATTTTTCTTTCAAATAATCATTTTCTTTTTCAACTAAATTTAACTTCTCGACAAGAGGGTCGGTTACAATTTCCGGTTCACATGCCTCCTACATAAAAATATCTATGTCAACTTGATGGACATAATTGTCATAAAAGTGAAATGAAACAAATAGTTATAAATATAATATAGCACATCTGAATCATAAACCCGACGAAGGCTGACGGGACGGATATCAAAACCATGGCACTATCTATAACAAAAAATCATACAAGAAAATTATACAAGTATCTATCTAAATCATACAAATAAGATTTTTTTTACAGAAAGGATAAGAACAAGAGCCTCACCAAGGTGGTGCTGGAGACGGGATGGCGCGGGCGATCGACGATGGTGAAGACGGGGACGGGAAGGCACTGAGTAAACCACACCAACACATATACAAAGTAAGAAATTAATTTGAGCTCAAATTCCATATATAAATCAAATAAACTCCCACATAATTACTCTCAAATTCCATGTCGGCGTCTTCGTTTTCCGACATTCTCTCCTCTTCCTCTTCCGTCGTCCACCCCAGCAAATATATGGTGAGCAGTAGGAGTAGACATAAGAAGACGGCCACAGCCGCTAACACGAAGATGTACAAGGTTGTTTTCAGATGCTGCGGGCTTCCGGCAGCAAAGGCACCGATCAGACAGATGAAGCTCACTGCTGAGCAGAGAGACAAGGCATGGCTTCGTATGGCTGGCCTGTACATATTCGGGTTGACGAGGAGTAAGATGAGGACGGTGGACAGCATGAAGCTCACCGAGTTGCAGTAGAAGAAGACCTTGTAGCGGCGTGGATAGTTGTAGAGGAGAACTGGGTCGCCCGCACGGTGCCCGGACTGGATGTCGTCCTGGAGCAGGAAGCCGCCTGGTGGGGTCAAGCCGGCTTGGTAAGTGATGCTTGCGACCAGGATTGCGAAGAGGAGGAAACGGTGTCCCTTCTTGTCCACCAACGCATCATCTTTTATCTTTTTGAGGACAACCGGCGCTTCATCTTCGCTGCCCAGCGTGAAATATTGAACGTGGACGACCACGTAGACCACGGCGGCACCAGCTATGCCCACGGCATACATGGAGAATATTTGGTCCCGGCAGCTCCCGATTGCATATGCGACGATGAGGCCAAGCAAGTACAATATCATGGCCGCTTGCAGTGCGTGGTGCTCGTTCAGGTAACTTTTCTGGGCCAGAAAGATGGCAAGGAACGAGGCCGCAAAGGCAACCGTGTTGCAGTAGAAGAAGGCTTTATACCTCCCGGCGTTGGTCGATAGGAGTATGGGATCACCAGCCATGTGGCCGTCCTGCCAAACGGCGTCGCCTGGATGGTGGCCTCCCTCGGCGCTGTCCCAGAAGCCACCCGGCGTGCTCAGCCCGGCCACGTAGGCGATGGCCGTCAAGAACATTGTTAGCGGCGCCAGGAGCTTCCGGTAGTCTGACTCTGAGTCTTCTTCAGGAATACAAATGAAAATTAAAGACTGAAGCATAACATTGACCAGGATAATGGACACCATCACATAGAAGACGACAAGCCTGAATTTGTCCGGGCAAGCCCCAGTACAATAGGCCACCATGAAGGCCAACGTGGCCATCAGCATCAAAAGCCCCAGCAGCAGATCGGTACTGAACTTGGACCTGCTATTCTTGGGGCAGGCGGTGAGGACGAGGGTGAGTATGACGACCATTAGTGACAAAGCGATTGCCGCGGCGTTGAAGTAGAAGAATAACACATATCGACGGTAGTGGGTGGACCGCATGATTGGGTCATGCCAGACACCACCCGGCGGGGTCATGGGTGTCCTGTCAGACACCACCCGGCGGGGTGAACCCCGCTGCATACGTCGCCGTCGCCATCAGTGTCGCCAGCATCATGATGCAATCTCTCCTATAGCTGTCAACCTGTCTGCTGGCCTCGTCGCGAGGCACAACAGATTCCATGGGGATACAAGAGGTGTCTCAAAGTTCAACTCTCGGTTGGAAGATATGACCTGGAGCTCTCCTCACTCCTCAAGATATGACCCTCGTGTGAAAACACTTTTGCTCAATTGTAGATCTAACGTTGAGCTTGGATATCTAAGTGCCACATACCTTGGCGTTGGGAAAAAAGATTATCGCGATATCGAGAGTGAACTCAGTTTGCAGGGCAAACTTCAGAGGGTATGGTCTTGAGCTGTTATCAAGGTTTTTGGACGTTTTTCTCGTGGGATAGAGAGAAACTCTGATACGACGGATACCATGAAATTGCAAACGATTTTTGCTGAATCCAAACAAATTGATTCAAATTAAAAGATTCGTATATGATGATAATAATGGTATTAATTTGGTACTGTACATGTTAAATTTTTTGTTGTGTTTGGACATTGTAGTAGCTCGTAGAGAAAAAAAAACAAAATACGGCTCGGAAAAACTTTGAAAAAAGACACTATTTTAGTTTTTTTCTTGCTAGAGCTCCTAGCATGTCATTTGATAACAAAAATTACCTTGCGCACCCGAGCATGTTGGATGCCAAAAAACTGCATTTTTTTTTGAATTTTCTTGCTATTTTTTAGAATTACTGTTCACATGCGTACAAGTTTACTGTTTTTCCTTTGCCATGAGCTCCTAGAGAGTCCAAATAGCATGAAGATCTGCACGCACATTGCGCTCTTGAGTACCTTTGATCCCACAAAATGTCAGATTGTTTTGAATTTTTTTGCTATTTTTTTCGAGACGGTCAAAGCATTTTGACCGGACGGCAACGATGCAGAAGGGCATTTTTATAAGGGCAACTAATGGCAGGGGGGCAAATTTGAGCATGCTTCAAAATTAGGGGCAAATCTGAGTAGTGGGTTCCAGTTAGGGGCACAAATGTAAATGTCCCTAATATTTTTATCTATAGACTTGACTTAGGATAAAACTAATATGCAGAGTAAATAAAAATAGAGGAAGTGTTATTTTTTATCTTTGATGAAAGCATTTAAATATGATAAGAGAATAAATAACTAAATACTACTACTCCCCGGGGATTGATATGTGAAAAAGAGTTGCCCATAGTAGGACAGATAATTACACGATATAGATCTGTTTATTAATTTTATCCCCTGTATATTGGCCAAAATCAATATTTTGACCTTGTCAGGATTTTTTAGCACGATCCGAAAGCTTTTAGAATTTTTTAGCACGACCTGGACCTTTTAGTAACCCCGAGGCTTGTGATGTTTCTGTCCCACCAAGACATGCCAAACAAACCAGCGTTGCTTCTCTGAATATATTAGGGGGCATGTGCATACGTTGCTGGAAACGCCATAAGCTATGGAATTTCTTCTTGGGGCAGCAACGCCAAAGGCCATAGCGTTTCCAGTAACTCGCTAAGGTTGGGTGTTTCTGCCCTCACACGTGCGGGGTCAACTGCTACTCAAAACATACGGCAGTTTGGTGTTTCCATGTGGGTCAGAAACACCGCAAGCCATGGCGTTGCATCAATGGGTCAGACCATGCTTAAAATTTCTGCAAAGATCATTTTGTGCTAAAAAAAACATGACAAGGTAAAAACAGTGATTTAGGTCCAGCCCATATACGGGGCCAAAATAATTGTTTTGATCTTTTCCGTAACTTGAGCACCATCAAAAACTTTAGCACGATTTGACCCTCCTTTTTAGAAATGCCAAGCATCATGGTGTACGACGCAACACATGTGTGTTTGCCGTTTCTACTTGGCTACAACCTACTGAGTATACTACGTGGCAGGGCAGATATTAATTTAAGAGAAATGTTAACGCCCACACGTGTGGGCGTTTGCATATCGCCCACACGCCTCCATCACCACTCATTTTGCCACGTATGAATAGATGACATCAGCAGAATTTTTTTTGGTTTTCGGCTTAAAAATGTTGTATCTCCTAAATAAAAAAGCGAACTAAAAATTCGTTTTCACCATTAAATCCGTCTCGACGAGATCTTCAAAACTAGACCCCATGTTGATATGTTTCGATGATTTTTTTTTGCCAGAAGTTGCCACGATATTTACACTGCAGTTGCCATAGGGCTTAAACTAAAGTTGCCATGTGGCAATTTTAGTTTGTAGATCATGGCAATTTTAGTATTTTGATGATGACAACTTCAGTACTTTGACCATGAAAATTATTTTTTGTATGAACCATGGCAATTTTACGTGCATGTATCATGGCAATTTTAGTTTATGGTTCATGGCAAGTCTAGTTTCTTAATTCCCCGTTTTATAAATGTCAAAATTTACTTTTAAATGTAGAAGAAAATAGCTGAAACATATCATGGCAACTTCAGTGTAAACATCATGGCAATTCATATGCAATAGGCATGACAACTTTTAATTAAAAAAAGAAAATTCATCAAAACATGTCAACATGGGATCTAGTTTCGAAGATCTCATCGTGAGGGATTTAATGGTGAAAACGGATTTTCAATCGGATTTTTCGTTTAAGAGATAAAACATTTTAAAAACTGAAAATCCAAAAAGATTCCTGCATGCATTCATGCAATGACGTGGCAATCTGTTTACATTAAAGACGTGTGGTGCGTCTCCCTTCTTGCCACACGTGTGGCAGTTAGCGCGACCCTAATTTAATCAGGATCGCTGTTTATGGCAGGAGCTATCGTTACAGGACGACTCTGAGTGCTACAGCAGGCAACGTATATTGATGGTACCGGATTGCACGGACCGCAGTGAGTCTGCAATGTTCACACTCTAATTTAATCACATTCGTTGTTGATGGCAGGAGCTGCCGCTACAGCATGACTCGGAGTGCTTTTTTTGACAAAAGTGTGAATTTTATTGACTCAAATGGAGCATCAGGTAGATAAAAGCACAATGAGCACACACCCGGTCTCTACATAGTTAGGATGCACACAGTTAACACAAAAAGAAATCATCGCCAAATTGCAAAGTCCTATAAAACCAAAGCTATGCCTAAATGGGTAAAATCCAAAGCGAACTAATCCGCGATCCACAAACTACAGTAATAACCATACAACACAACCATCTCATGACACCCCAAGGACAATGAGGTTTTTCAACAACGACGCCTTCAGAAAGGGAGCGACGCTAGAGCACCGTCGTCGCTGAATGCAACCACAAAAGGTCAAAGTCTAGGTTTTCACTTTGAAGAACCAATCCGAGGATATCCAAACAATGCTTCAACAAGGTAACGACAAAAAATATCGTCATTGTCAGGTATAACCAACTCGGGCCAGATCTGGGTTTTCACCCGGGAACTTGAGACTCGGTACACGTGAAGCACCACCATCGTTGTCAATCTGTTGCCACAACTTTTTCACGATCATAGCAGCTGCAAGGGGCTGGGCTAGGAACCGACTGTCACCACTGCACAACCATCTCTCTGTGTCAAGCCATCATCCATAGATTGCATCTCATCATCAAAGGCAACCAACGTATCTAGAGAGATAACCCTTGCAAAGATCTTTCGGTATGCATTACAATCAGCAGTGAGCGTCAATGCAGGTATGAGTGGTCATCACACCGACCAACACGCGGAGTACCTCACCGCCGACTAGCACCTTGTTGAAGAGAGTCCAGCCGAGATGCGTCGGCCCACGGGCCGACATGTCCAGATCTGGAGCATGAAAGGCAGATCGAATTGCTCGCCAAGAACCAGAGTGTCGTAGCCCTCCTGACACGAGCACCCATGACCCCTGGCGGCCCAGCTCCATTGAAGCTCCCATCAGCAGCGCCCAATGCCTAGCGCGTCAACAATTGAGAAACCGCATCTGAGCCACGCACAGATCGGGCCCAGCCCACATAGCCACCTACGTCGGGGTCAAGGAAGCCTTGCGGGACCTAATACTTCTCCAACTTATCTTTAATTTTTGATTGTTTCATGTTATTATATTGTCAATCTTGTGTGCTTTATACACCATTTTATATCAATTTTTGGAACTAACCTATTAATCTCGTGCCTAGTGCCAGTTCATGTTTTCTTCTTGTTTTTGATTTTACATAAAATCCATACCAAACGAAGTGCAAACACCATTAATCTTCTTGACAATTTTTTCCAGGACCAAAAGAGACCCTACAAGTTTCGGGTGAGTCCAGACGACATACCAGGCGATGACAAGGCAGTGAGGCACGTCCTACTCCCTTGTGGGCCCGGTTGCCTTGTTTACCTAATTCTTGGCCTATAAATCCCCAATTATTTAGAAATCCCCGAGAGAGGTCCCGAAACAATTCTTCACCACCGCAAACCTCTCTTCTTCCACAATCGCATCTGGAGGCCTTTTCCTGCACTTTGTCGAAGGGGGAATCCATCACGGAGGCTATCTTGATCAACCTTGCAGCTTGCATGATAATGTGTGAGTAGTTCCAACAGCACCTACGGGTCCATAGCAATAGTTAGATGGCTCTCTTTATCTGAGTCCATCTTCAATACAATGATCTCTTCGGAGACCTACTCGATGTAACATTTGCAGTGTGTTTGTTGGGATTCGATGAATTATGGGTTTATGATCAGATTATTCATTGAAAGTAATTGAGTCTTTTCGGAGATTTATTATGTCTGATTTTATAACCTTGTATTGCTCTCCGATCTATCCGTCTTCTTTGGCACAGTAGATTGATTTATCTTTAGTGGACGAGGTGCTTGGTAGTAGGTTCAGTCTTGCGACGACCTTACTTTGTGATAGGAGGAGTAGCAAGGCATATATTGTATGTTGCTAGTAATGGTAAAACGACAGGCTCGAACATATTATCTGGTTTTGATTTGTTTACATTGTGTCATCATGCTCCAAGCAATACACTATTTATTATGAACTTAATACCATAAGATGCATGCTGGATGTCAGTCTACTTGTCTCATATGTAATGCCTATATGTGAATCATGCCATGAATAACGTCATAACTATACACTTTTCTATCAGTTGCTCAACTCTAATTTGTTTACCCACCATTGATATGCTAATGAGAGAGATGCCTCTTGTGAACGCTATGGCCCCTGGGTTCATTCACTTTATATTTACTAAAACCCTTAAAATACTTGGTGTAATTTTTTATTTTCTTTTTCAATTTATCTATCTACTACTATTAGAATTGATACTTGCAATTAACGAGTATAAGGGGATTGGCAACTCTCTTGCTCGTGTTTTGTGCAAGTATTCGTTGTGTGTGTGTGTGTGTGTGTGTGTGTGTGTGTGTGTGTGTGTGTGCAGGTACTGTTGACATTTGTTCGCATGAGTCTCCTACTGGTCCGATAACCTTGGTTCTTAAGTGAGGGAAATACTATCTGCTACTATACTACATCACCCTTCCTCTTCAGGAAAATCCCAATGCCTATCACAAGTAGGAGAAGAATTTCTGGCACCATTGACGGGGAAGCTTCACTAAACAAATACAGGTTCCTTCATAGACATTTAGCATTTACTTTTTTGACGTTTATTTGTGAATTGCCTTTATTTGCCTTCTCTCTTTCATCTCCCTCCACTTCTCTAAAAAATTAAAAGACCAAGGAATACCTTGTGTGCTTTCTTTGCTTTTTTCTATGGTAAGCTCTTTGCTTGACATTCCTCTTCCATTGCACCTTGGGAAGGGTTATGATATTTTTAAATTTAAACAATTAAGTGATGAATCTTCAAAATAAGCTTGGGATATAATATTAGAGATGCAAGCAAGGGCTAATCCCAAATGCCATGTTAAATCTTTACTCAAAACCTTTTATGTTGGTTTACCCCTTTGTCATAAGCACATATTGGATTTAATATTTCAAGGAGATTTTGTAGGAAACAATGCTTTTCATTATTATGATAGGATGAATAATTTGCTAGGACAACCCAAAATAGGAACTATTTAACCTGCCATACTAGTGAGTTATAGCCAAATCAAGATGCTAAAAGAAACTAAAACTAGTATGGAGTGAAAAAAATGGATTGTACAATCTTACCAATAAATTAAACAACCATATTGTCACTCAAAACAGGAGATATGAGCAAAGATTCCATAATTACCATGTAAAGGTGGATCTTATGATACAATTAATTAATGAGTGCAAGGAAAATAGACTGGCAAAGTGTAAGGTCGAAAGTACTTCTGAGACCTTTGGGAGGGGCACCAAGGATGATAACACTTGAGACCATGCATTATGCATATCTAGGGGCATTAAACAATAGCGCTTGTTGGGATGCAACCACATAGTTATCTTTCTCCTTTCTTTAGTTGTTGAGTCAACACGATTATTGCTAATGTAATTATTGTTTTTGCATCTTTTCTTTTGAGTTTTGTGCCAAGTAAACCCTTTATGATGATTTGGATGATTGTTGAATTGATGTTGTGCGGAAACAGAAACTTTGCGTTCAGTGTTAGAATTGTTATTCTGTATTGGAACGTGATAAATTGTTGAATGCTTTACACGACATTGGGATACAAATTGTTTAGGTTACCTATTTTTTGGAATATTTAGCATATTGTGCTTATTTTATTGTGTAGTGTGCTTATTTTGAAGATGTTATGGATTATATCGGGGGGTATAAGTCATGGAGGAGTTAGAATACAGCAGGTATTATGCAAGGGTAATTATTAATCTATTTATAACAGTACCTAAAGTGGATGATGATTTTCTTACGCAAGGGTAATTATGTTTGATGTTTCTGTTGAGTTTGTGTGCTGAAGTTTTCAAGTTTTGAGTGAGAGCACGATGGACGAAGGAATAAGGAGCGACAAGAGCCTAAGTTTGGGGGTGTTCATACTTCCTTTTAGTGATCCGGAGATGGAACAAAAAGTATCACATGCCTATTTCTCCAGAAGTGACCCTGGGTTATCGAACTAGTGAGAGGAAGGTCCCCTTGAAGCAATGGTCTCTAGCAATCTTTTGTCAAATAAACAATTCCAGCTTTTGACCGGATCAAATCAAGCAATTTAGATTACAACACTTATAATAAAAAGAGCTACAGGTATGTGGTTTAATGCTTACAACCATGCATTTTTGTTGGGACCAGATATGATCTTAATTTGTGCGATGTAAGTCATCCATAGAAATGTGTTTATTATAAAGTGAAGTGGGGGATGTGTCTAAATAACATCATGACCGACACTAGTACCGCATTAGGAAGGCCCTATCCGCTACGCGGGTTTGTCTCGATAATTAAGATTACAATAATCAGACAAGAGCTTTGGGCGTTTAATAACTACACCCCTTGAATACCCAGAGATAGAGGATCTGTGTTACCGTACTAAATCCTTTTGTCACTGGTGTTCGAATAACACTTCATTGTCTCCCTACCCATAGCCTCTCTGTGGCTCGCTCTTCATGATCTTGGGTACCTGCAGGGATGAACAACACAGATGACACAAAAGACATCTACGGAACAATTGTATTTCACACATACGGGGCGTTAATTCAAAGCACTTCCATTGACCCCCACAACAAATACAGAGGGTTGCAAGGGCTTTGCCTCAACCCATATATTATGGAACTACTCACACATGGTGATCAGATCACATGATAACACATTGAAGAACACATCACAGAGATTGGTTGAATGATAATATGTCTTACAATAGATGTCGTGTGTGATGCACCACTACAATTGTGATCTAGAGGAAGATGAACTATGGTGATTATGGTGACTATGGAGACAGAAATGACTGCGGCGAGGATTGATGGAGATGGATGAAGATGACTTTGTTCTGGCTTTACTCGCGGACCTTCTCTTCATATTTTGACCTGGTCCCCTTTATAAAAGTTGTTCAGGCGGACGACAGGCCTTGGTTTCCATGCCAAATCACCGTTCATATAAGTGCTCATGGTCGCATGGAATGCCGTCTTTCGCGTTGTTTCTTATGGTGCGCCTCCTCCTGTTTTTTCTATATGCTCCTTCACTCCTTTCCATGTTCACACTTGATTTCTTCCATTTTTAAATCATTTCCCGTAGAAACACAACGAATAGATGATTTGTGGAATCCTTTGCATTCATTAGTCATTAGTGGCAATACCAGAGTGAATATCTCAGTTTAATTAAAATATCTCGGTTTAAACAAATGGGAAATGAATAAAAAAATATCACTCATCAACTCCCTCGACCATAAACTTGATCGTCCTCGAGCAACATACACTACTGGAATCAGGATCTTTGCCGTCAGCTAGCTCTTTGCCATCTGCTAGCTCTTTGTCGTCTGCTAGCTGACGACAAAGATGGTCTTTGCCATCAGCTTAAAGAAAGCCAATGGCAAAGAACGTGCGGACGACAAAGATTGTGTTTGCCATCAGCCTGCTCTTTGCCGTCTGCTAACGGACGATAAAGACGCTTTGCCGTCCGCTAGCAGACAACAAAGAGGGAGGGTGTCCCACGAACGAGAACCACCTAACGGAAATCTTTTTTCCCATCCGCTAGCGGACGACAAAGAGAATACACAACCTAGCGGCTGTTTCCCCTCGGCCGCACCTAGCAGACGGCAAAGAAATTAAACCTAACCAAAAAATGACAGTTTCCTCGCGCCCCACCCTCTCTCTCTCCCACTCTCTCTCCCTCAACTCACCCGCGCCGCCCCCGTGCTCGCCGTCTCCGTACCCGTCGCACCTGCCGCCGACCCCCACCGCCCGCGCCGCACCCGACCACCACCGCACTCGACGCCTCCCGACGCCTCACCGCCCATCGCTGCTCTGCCCCTGCCGCCGACCCCCACCGCCCCGACACCCCCAACCCCCACCGCCCCCGATGCCCCCGGCGCCTCACCTCCCGTCGCCCCGGCGCCTCGCCGCCCGTCGCCGCTCCGCCCCCCGCAGTTCCGGCCGCCCGCCGCCACGGCGCCTCGCCGCCCGTCGCTGCTCGGCCCCCACCGCCCGGCGCCGCTCCGCCCTGGTGAGGATTCCTCACTTTTTTATTTTTTTTCTTGTTGTTTTTTGATATAGGTTAATTAGTTAGTTAGTTAGCTAGTTTTTAGGTTAATTAGTTAGTTGTTTTATCCTACTGTACATAGGTTAATTAGTTAGTTAATTGTTTTTTGGTTAATTACTTAGTTATTTAGTTAGTTAATTAGATTTCAGTTGATTTTAGGTTAGTAGATTTTAGTTGATTTTAGGTTAGTTAGGTTAGTTAGTACATAGTCATAAAAATGAGATTTAGATTAATTAGATTTTAGTTGATTTTAGGTTAGTAGATTTAAGTTGAATTTAGGTTAGTACTAGGTTAGTTAGGTTAATTGTAGGTTAGTTTGGTTAGTTGCAAGGTTAGTTTCTAGGTTAGTTTGTAGGTTTGTTCTTGGAAAAATTTATTAGGAGAAGAAAAGAAGAAGAAGAAGAAGAAGAGGGGGGGAGAAGAAGAAAAAGGGGAGGAGAAGAAGAAGAACAAGAAGAATAAGAGGAGGAGGAGGAGGAGGAGGAGGAGGAGGAGGAGGAGGGGGAGATGGAGGAGGAGGAGGAGGAAGAAGAAGAAGAAGAAGAAGAAGAAGAAGAAGAAGAAGAAGAAGAAGAAGAAGAAGAAGAAGAAGAAGAAGAAGAGGAGGAGGAGGAGGAGGAGAACAACAATGTAGAAGATGATCGTGATAACCCACAAGTATAGGGGATCAATTGTAGCCTCTTTCGATAAGTAAGAGTGTCGAACCCAACGAGGAGCTAAATGTTGAACAAATATTCCCTCAAGTTCTATCAACCACCGATACAACTCTACGCACACTTAGCGTTCGCTTTACCTAAAACAAGTATGAAATTAGAAGGACTTTGTAGGTATTGTTGGATAGGTTTGCAAGAATATAAAGAGCACGTAAATAAAAACTAGGGGCTGTTTAGATAAATACGCAATAATGTTAGTATAGAGAGTGTGGAAAAGTGGTGGTAGGAGTTGTGAAATTGTCCCTAAGCAATTGACTACTTTACTAGACCGATAGCAAGTTTTATGTGGGAGAGGCCACTGCTAGCATGTCATCCCTCACTTGGAATTCTATGCACTTATGATTGGAACTATTAGAAAGCATCTGCAACTACTAACTTTCATTAAGGTAAAACCCACCCATAGCATTAAGATATATTGGTCCCCCTTCAATCCCGTATGCATCAATTTCTATGCTAGGTTTAAGCTTCTGTCACTCTTGCCCTCCAATACATAGTACTATCGACATACAACTAACCCTATGGTGTGATCCACGCGCGCGCTCATATGATGGGCACCAAAGGATATCAACATAACCACAAACAAATTAAACCAATCATACAAATTCACCAATTACCGATAGGACAACGAAAATCTGTTCAGACATCATAGGATGGCAAAACATCATAGGATGGCACCATGTTCAAGTAGAGGGTACATCGGGTTGCGGGAGAGTGAACCGCTGTAGATAGATGGGGGAAGGTGATGGAGATGTTGGTGAAGATGACGGAGGTGTTGGTGTAGATCACGGTGATGATGATGGCCCCGGCGGCGTTCCGGCGCCACCCGGAGAGAGGGGGAGATGGCCCCCCTTCTTCTTCTTCTTCTTCTTCTTGCTTGACCTTCTCCCTAGATGGGAGAAGGGGTTCCCCTCTGGTCCATGGTCTCCATGGCATGGGAGGGGCGAGAACCCCTCCGAGATTGGATCTATCTCTCTGTCTCTCTCTGTTTCTGCGTTTCAGATTCTGGCCTTTCACCGTTTCTTATATTCCTGGAGATCGGAAACTCCGATTGGGATGAATTTTGGACATGATCTCTATCCGGATATTAGCTTTCTTGCGGAGAAAGAAGGGAACCAACCGCCTTACAGGGTGGCCATGAGGGCCCAGGGCGCGCCTGACCCCCTAGGGCGCGCCCCCTGCCTCGTGGCCCCCTCGAGCATCGTCTCGCGTTGATTCTTCTTCCCAAAAATCATAAATATTCACAAAAAAATCTTCGTCAATTTTTATCCCGTTTGGACTCCGTTTGATATGGGTTTTCTGCGAAACAAAAAACATGCAACAAGCAGAAACTGGCACTGGGCACTGGATCAATATGTTAGTCCCAAAAATAGTATAAAAAGTTGCCAAATGTATGTAAGAGTTGTAGAATATTGGCATGGAACAATCAAAAATTTTAGATACGACGAAGACGTATCAGCATCCCCAAGCTTAATTCCTACTTGTCCTCGAGGAGGTAAATGATAAAAAACATAATTTTTGATGTGGAATGCTACCTAGCATAATCTTGATCATATATCTAATCATGACATGAATATTAAGACACGAGTGATTCAAAGCGATAGTCTATCATTTCACATTAAGACAATAATATTTCAAGCATACCAATAAAGCAATTATGTCTTATCACAATAACATAGCCAAAGAAAGCTTATCCCTACAAAATCATATAGTTTGGCCATGCTTCATTTTCATCACACAAAATGCTCCCATCATACACAACCCCGGTTTCAGCCAAGCAATTGGTTCATACTTTTTAACGCGCTTCAGCCTTTTCAACCCTCACGCAATACATGAGCATAAGCCATGGACATAGCACTATGGATGGAGTAGAGTATGATGATGGAGGTTGTGTGGAGAAGACAAACAGGGAGAAAGTCTCACATCGACACGGCTAATCAACAGGCTATGGAGATGCCCATCAATTGATGTCAATGTGAGGAGTAGGGATTGCCATGCAATGGTTGCACTAAGATTTATAAGTGTATGGAATCTCAAACTGGAAACTAAGTGGGTGTGCATCCAACTTGCTTGCTCATGAAGACCTCGGGCATTTGAGGAAGACCATCATCGGAATATACAAGCCAAGTTCTATAATGAAAATTGCCACTAGTATATGAAAGTGATAACTCAAGAGACTCTCTATATGAAGAACATGGTGCTATTTTTAAGCACAAGTGTGGTAAGAGGATAGTAACATTGCCCCCTATCTCTTTTTTTATTTTCTCTTTTTTGGTGGGCTTATTTAGCCTCTTTTTTTATTTGGGCTTCTTTGGCCTCTTCTATTTTTCATAAAGTCTGGTGTCTCATCCCAACTTGTGGGGGAATCATAGTCTCCATCATCCTTTCCTCACTGGGGCAATGCTCTAATAATGATGATCATCACACTTATATTTACTTACAACTCGATACTAGAACAAAATATGACTCTATATGAATGCCTCCGGCGGTGTACCGGGATGTGCAATGATCTAGCATAGCAATGACATCAAAAAACGGACAAGCCATGAAAACATCATGCTAGCTATCTTACGATCATGCAAAGCAATATGGCAATGAATGCTCAAGTCATGTATATGATGATGATGGAAGTTGCATGGCAATATATCTCAGAATGGCTATGGAAATGCCATAATAGGTAGGTATGGTGGCTGTTTCGAGGAAGATATTAGGAGGCTTAGTGTGATAGAGCATATCGTATCACGGGGTTTGGATGCACCGGCGAAGTTTGCACCAACTCTCGAGGTGAGAAAGGGCAATGCACGGTACCGAAGAGGCTAGCAAATTGCGAAAAGGTAAGAGTGCGTATAATCCATGGACTCACATTAGTCATAAAGAACTCATAAAATTATTGCAAAAGTTTATTAGCCCTCGAAGCAAAGCACTACTACGCATGCTCCTAGGGGAAGGGTTAGTAGGAGTTAACCATCGCGCGATCCCGACCTCCACTCATAAGGAAGGCAATCAAAGAACACCCCCATGCTTCAAATTTATCATGCAACGGTTACCATACGTGCATGCTACGGGACTTGCAAACCTCAACACAAGTATTTCTCAATTTCACAATTACTCCACTAGCACGACTCTAATATCACCACCTTTATATCGCAAAACTATTGCAAGGAATCAAACATATCATATACAGTGATCTACAAGTTTTATGTAGGATTTTATGTCTAACCATGTGAATGGCCAATTCCTGTCATTTTTCTAGATAGATATAAGTGAAGAAAGAGAGTTTAATTCTTTCTACAAAAGATATGCCCACGCTCTAACGAATATAAGTGAAGCAAAAGAGCATTCTACAAATGGCGATTTTCTATGTGAAGAGAAACAGGCAATCCAAACTTCAAATGATATAAGTGAAGCACATGAAGCATTCTATAAAGCCATACTCAAAAGATTTAAGTGAAGTGCAATGATCATTCTATAAATCAACCATGGACTATCTCATACCAGCATGGTGCATAAAATAAAAGTCAAAACTAAATGCAAAAGATGCTCCGAGATTTGCACATATTGCATGAACGAAACGAATCCGAAAACATACCGATACTTGTCGAAGAAAGATGGGATGCCTTCCGGGGCATCCCAAAGCTTAGACGCTTGAGTCTCCTTTAATATTTACTTGGGGTGCCTTGGGCATCCCCAAGCTTGAGCTCTTGCCTCTCCTCCTTTTCCTCATATCGAGACCTCCTCGATCTTCGAACACTTCATCCACACAAAACTTCAACAGAAAACTCAGTAAGATATGTTAGTATAATAAAGCAAATCACTACTCTAAGTAATGTTGCAAACCAATTCATTTTTTTTGCATTCTAGCTACTGTAATATAACTTATCCATGGCTTAATCCACTGATAGAAATTGATAGTTTCATCAAAACAAGCAAACTATGCATCAAAAACAGAATCTGTCTTAAACAGGACAATCTGTAGTAATCTGAACATTCACCATACTTATGGTACCTCAAAAATTCTGCAAAAATTAGGAAAATAAAAAATTTATATAGAAAGACAGTGCAAAAATTTTCATAACCGTTTGACGTTCCAGTAAAAAATGTAAAATTGCGCATTACAACCAAAGTTTCTGTCCTCCACCGCACAAACCAACAAGCATTGTAAACATCCTAAAGGCAAACCATGGCACATTATTTTTATAATACAATGGAATTGTACAAGGGGATAATTATTTTTGTTGAAAAGTTTCTGTAATCAAGATTAACAAAGTTTTCGTGAGCATGAACAAAGTTCAAGGCTAGCTCCCACTTTAACAATGCTTGTCTTTCTCACTTTCGCTTTTCTTTTTGAAAAGTTTTGGGTTCCCCTCTTTATTTTTTTTGTTTTTAGACTTTATGAAAGCACACAACACAAATAAATGACTCTCTAAAACTTCCAGGTTGTCTCCCTGGCAGCGCTTTCTTTAAAGCCATTAAGCTGCGCATATAATGCTCAAGTAATGGATCCACCCGGATCCCAAGGTATATCAAAGCCAATTTTAATTAACAATGATTTTGATTTAGTAGTGAGAACAAAGTAACATATATCATGCAACAACGAAGTCTAACTCTCTTCCTATGCATCGGCATGTCATAAAAGAACAATTCATGCACACGAAGTAAAGGCCAATGCATAGTATAAACAGTTTCTTGCAATTTTATCATATTGGAAACATGGAGAGGCAGAGATGTAGTTTCTCTCTCATAATTATTGCAAGTAGGAGTAGAAAGCACATGCATATTATATCTATAAAAATCATCATGTGCAATGGTAAAATGCAACCCATCAACATAATCCTTAATAAGAGCAAACTTCTCCGATATAGTGTAGTTTGAAGAATTCAAAAAGATAGTAGGACGATTATGTGTGGGTGAAATAGCAACAATTTCATGTTTAACATAAGGAACTATAGCAATTTCATCTCCGTAAGCATCATTCATATTGGCATCATGTCCACAAGCATAGCAAGCATCATCAAAAAGGGGTATTTAAAGAGAATCAACGGGATCATAACAATCATCATAGTAATCATCCTTCGGTAAGCACGAAGGGAAATTAAACAATGTATGAGTTGAAGAGTTACTCTCAAGGGAAATTAAACGGTGTATGAGTTGAAGAGTTACTCTCATTAGAAGGTAGGCACGGGTGATCAATCCACTCTTCCTCCTTTTGTTCTTCGCTCTCGTCCTCATCTTTTTCATCCAATGAGCTCATAGTTTCATCAATTCCTTCTTCCATAGACTCCTGAAAAATATTAGTCTCTTCTTGGACAGCGGAGACTCTCTCAATAAAATCATCAATATCGGAATTAAATTCATAATTCTCATAGCAATATTTAAGTATAGCAAAATTTTCAGGTTTGTAAACAGCATCATCAAGATTTTCACACTCTTTAAACAAAGATTCAATTTCATGAGCACCCACAAAAGCAAAGAATTCTTCTATTTGTTCCACATCATTGTAATCATATATACCATTAGCATAAGAAGCCAAGGTTTTATCATCATTAAATTTGCATGAAAAGGGAAGGTGTGGAGCCTTCATCCTAGAGCAACAAGTATAATCATATCTCAAGCATTGTTCCTGAGAATACCAATGCAACATATGAATTTGATCGCATAATAATTTCCCTTTTTGAGTCAAGCGATAATCCCTAAGGTATTCACGTTGATCCAACGTGTCTCCCATTACATATTTGAATGGGGTTTTCTCAGGATTATTAAAGTAGTACATAATATTTTTCACATAACCAGCATCAAGGGTTTTAGGAGGTTCCGCATCTCCATGAGTAGCAAGTACACCTAATTTTTTTGGTATTTCGTGTTCCATATCCATAACTAAAGATAGAGTACAACTTAGAACACCAAATAAAATCTACTTAGTGATAAAGCAAACAAGCACACACGAGAATATTCACCCCATGCTATAACTCCCCGGCAACGGCGCTAGAAAAAGGTTTTGATAACACACAAGTATATGGGATCAATTGTAGCCTCTTTCGATAAGTAAGAGTGTCGAACCCAACGAGGAGCTAAAGGTAGAACAAATATTCCCTCAAGTTTTAGCGACCACCGATACAACTCTACGCACGCTTAACATTCCCTTTACATAAAACAAGTATGAAACTAGAAGGACTTTGTAGGTGTTGTTGGATAGGTTTGCAAGAATATAAAGAGCACATAAATGAACACTAGGGGCTGTTTAGATAAATACGCAATAAATTTAGTATAGTGAGTGTGGAAAAGTGGTGGTAGGAGTTGTGAAGTTGTCCCTAAGCAATTGACTACTTTACTAGACCGATAGCAAGTTTTATGTGGGAGAGGCCACTGCTAGCATGTCATCTCTGACTTGGAATTCTATGCACTTATGATTGGAACTATTAGCAAGCGTTTGCAACTACTAACGTTCATTAAGGTAAAACTCAACCATAGCATTAAGATATATTGGTCCTCCTTCAATCCCGTATGCATCAATTTCTATGCTAGGTTGAAGCTTTTGTCACTCTTGCCCTCCAATACATAGTCCTATCAACATACAACTATCGCTGTACTAGAGTAGGGGTACCCTAGTATCCCGAACTTGTGCACGGGCAGTTGCAGCACCCCGCGGCAAGGCTCGCCGGGTCACCGCCAAGATCCTCTGTGGCTCCTTAGAAGACAAGACCCCGGCAAGAGGAGCTTGCCGGGTAGCCATTCAAGAACAAAGTATTCAAGCCGAGAAGACAAGGCCCCGGCAAGAGGAGCTTGCCAGGAAGGCCGACCATGGCATCTCAAGAGAGCTTGCCGCAACGCACCATGCATCCCGACAAGACTCGGTGAGCGACAAACTCCCGAGCCCGACAAGACAACGCCCGCGGCAAGCCACTTGGCGCGGCAAGCGGCCACACCGCACCCGCGCTCCAGCACATCCACCCACGTGTCGCTCAGGGGCTCTCCCGGGCACGCGTGGCGGGAGGCTGTGCAGCCAGGGGTGCACGGTGGCAAGCGGCGCCAACGAGAAGGCCATCGTGGCGATCGCTGGCGCCCCTGACGGTCTCTGTTTACACTGTTTGGGCGACACAGACGGGCATTTAATGCCCTTGTCCCATGCCGTCAGAGTTAGGTATGATACACTGTGTCTACAGTATAGGTAGCTATACCTACCGCACTCTTTTTCCATTTTTACCCCTCTTGTCTGCGTTGCCACCTGTCGGTGACCCCTTGATCGTATAAAAGGAGGCCCATGCGCAACGTAGAAGGGGTTCGGCTCATTCGAAACACCAAGAACACTCTCACGCTCGGTTTGGTAGCGCTCATCGCTCCTGAGCAAGAACTCAATACAGTCAAACAAGCAGTAGTAGGAGTGTTATCTCTCCGGAGAGCTCCGAAGCTGGGTAAACTGCTCGTGTGTACTGCCTCGATCCGCTCTTCGTGCGACCTCTGCCCCCCGCCGAACCGAAAGGGGCTCGGTCCGCCGGTCCCATAGGTGCTCGTGGATCAGTTTCCCCGACAACAACTAACCCTATGGTGTGATCCACACGCGCGCTCATATGATGGGCACCAAAGGATAGCAACATAACCACAAGCAAATTAAACCAATCATAGCAATTCACCAATTACCGATGGGACAATGAAAATCTATTCAGACAACATAGGATGGCAACACATAATTGGATAATAATATGATGCATAAAGCACCATGTTCAGTAGAGGGAACAGCGGGTTGCGGGAGAGTGGACCACTGTAGATAGATGGGGGACGGTGATGGAGATGTTGGTGAACATGACGGAGGTGTTGGTGTAGATCACAGTGATGATGATGGCCCCGGCGGCGTTCCGGCGCCACCGGGAGAGAGGGGGAGAGATCCCCCCTTCTTATTCTTCTTCCTTGACCTTGTCCCTAGATGGGAGAAGGGTTTCCCCTCTGGTCCATGGTCTCCATGGCGTGGGTGGGGCGAGAGCCCCTCCGAGATTGGATCTGTCTCTGTCTCTCTCTGTTTCAGCGTTTCAGATTTTGGCCTTTCACCGCTTCTTATATTCCCGGAGATCCGTAATGCCGATTGGGCTGCATCTTCGACACGATCTCTATCCGGATATTAGCTTTCTTGCAGCGAAAGAAGGGCACCAACCGCCTTACGGGGTGGCCACGAGGGCCCAGGGCGCGCCTGACCCCCTGGGGCGCGCCCCCTGCCTCGTGGCCCCCTCGAGCGTCGTCTCGCGTTGATTCTTCTTCCCAAAAATCATAAATATTCCAAAATAATCTCCGTTAGTTTTCATCCCGTTTGGACTCCGTTTGATATGGGTTTTCTGCGAAACAAAAAACATGCAACAAATAGGAACTGGCACTGGGCACTGGATCAATATGTTAGCCCCAAAAATAGTATAAAAAGTTGCCAAAAGTATGTAAGAGTTGTAGAATATTGGCATGGAACAATAAAAAATTATAGATACGACGGAGACGTATCAGATCGCCGGTCCCCGACACCACCAACACCCTGACCCCCAACACGACACCACCTACACCACGACCCCCGACACCACAGACAGCCCGACCCCCGACATGACACCCCGTGACCGCCTCGACACCCCGACACGGCACCCCCGAGCCCCCGACCCCCGACACGACACCCTGACCCCGCCTCGACACCTCGACACTTCGACCCCGACACAGCACCCCGACACCCCGACCCCCGACACGACACCCAGAGAGCGCCTCGACACCCCGACAAGACACCACCGACACCCTGACCCCCCGACTCCCAACACCCCGAGACCCCGACATGGCACCCCTGACCCCTGACCCCGACACATCACCTCCCGAAAAAGGTGCTCTTTGGCCTTCCAGAGGCCGACGAGGTCATATATATGTGAATTATGAGTTAGGTCAGGTATTCAATTATTATTATGTACACACACACACACACACACATATATATATTATGAATTAGTTTATGTTATTAGGTATTCAATTTTTTATTATGTTCATGATGATGATACACACTTAAATTTTTTATTATGTTTCTATTGTACTAATTTCGTTTACT
The DNA here is from genome assembly GCF_018294505.1 of Triticum aestivum. Taxonomy (NCBI): domain Eukaryota; kingdom Viridiplantae; phylum Streptophyta; class Magnoliopsida; order Poales; family Poaceae; genus Triticum; species Triticum aestivum. Next base: position 837,469,833 of record NC_057801.1, on the reverse strand, counting down.
CTTTGTCATTGAAGGTGTTGACAGATGGAGGGCTTGGGTCGAGAGTGCTCCGAGCCTCCTTCCTCGGTGGGTGCTGGGAGGGGTCTTGTTTTGCACCCAGCACCTTCAGAGAGCGCTGGTAGACAACATGCAGACACCCCCAGCACCTTCGTCGGGCACTTCTTCTTCGGCCGGGAGAGAAGATCGGTGGAAGAAGAGGGGTGCAGGTAGAGGTGGACAACACTGGGAGAGGTAGGAAGGTTGATGTGCATTCCTCGCCGCCACCCCCTGCTGATTCTCCGGACCACCAGAGTGCTCCGTCTCAGGTGGATCCGTCTGACCTGGACCCGTCTCGGACTCCGGTCCACGAGCCTTGGGTCGACGAGCCTCTGGTCACCGAGCCTCGGGTCCCAGAGTCTTCCTCCCAGGAGACTCGGGTCCCAGAGTCTTCCTCCCAAGAGACTCGGGTCCCAGAGTCTTCATCCCACGTGACTCCGGAGACTAGAGGCCATGCTAATGGTGTCAAGGAGACCTTTTCTGAGGATAGCTACAGCGAGGGCGACCTGGTTGAGGAGGGCAAGAAGGTCTACCAGCATGGTGGTACTAAGCTACCGTCCGTGCCGCAACCCGCGACCAGAGGTGGTTGATTCAGCCTAACGGGGAGAAGTAAGTGCATTTACTCTTTTTTAACCTTTTGCCTTCATATTTCTTCAAATTAATATCTAATGTGTTGGCCTTGTCATACTGCAGGGGTTGGATACACGCAGATGGTGTCCGCGGGCCCAACCAGCTCCTTGGTACTCTTTGCCGGCACCACTTCCCGGGGTGGGTCACGTTGCCTGGTGAGGGTGAGCTTCCACAGCTAGCACTAACCTGGGAGCTATACGAGGCTGCCCCGGCCCCGCCGGGGGAGATGGTTGACGGTGTCGTGTGCGAGACGGTGGCCGACATTGTGATACGGCAATTTTGGGTAATTTCTCCTTTATAGAATTAAAAATCAATAGTCCCTAGTGATTGTACTAATGATCAGTGTTGTCTTGTTTTATTGAAGACCATCTACAGGTGTCTTGAGGAACACGAGGCGGACACGGCTATGGTTCTCGAAGCCGAGTGCAAGCGCCTAATTCAGAACATACAGCACGAGGCTCGGGTGCAGGATGTTCGAGACTACTACGCCTCGACTAACATCAGGAGGCAGAAGAAGAAGTGTCGCGTCAAGTATCTGAGTAAGGACAAGTACATGAAGGCAATTACCTATTTTTAAGGCCTTGTACTTAGTTTCCTTGATTTGATTCGTTGACGTAGCGCTGAAATTTCTCTTTGTCTAACTTAGGTGCCCTCGAGATGGTGTGCATATAAGATGGACTGCTCGAAGAGGTTGCTGGATGAGTTGTGCTCTCCCCAATGGTTAGCTGATACGACCATTTTGCATCATGCTTTTATATCGATATTTATTGCATTATGGGCTGTTATTACACATTATGTCACAATACTTATGGCTATTCTCTCTTATTTTACAAGGTTTATCATGAAGAGGGAGAATGCCGGCAACTGGGATTCTGGCTAGAAAAGGAGCAAATATTGGAAACCTATTCTGCACAGCTCCAAAAGTCCTGAAACTCCACGAAAGTCATTTTTGGAATTAATAAGAATTATTGAGAAAAGAAAGTACCTAAGGGGGCCCACACCCTGGCCACGAGGGTGGGGCCTGCTACCTCTTGAGCACTGCGTTGGATTTCCCCGAAGAGGAGAGGATGATGCAGTAAAGTAGCGTAAGTATTTCCCTCAGTTTTTTGAGAACCAAGGTATCAATCCAGTAGGAGACCACACACAAGTCCCTCGTACCTACACAAAACGATAGCAACTCGCAACCAACGCTTAGGGGTTGTCAATCCCTTCACGGTCACTTACGAGAATGAGATCCGATAGAGATAATATTTTTGGTATTTTTGATAGATAGATGCAAAGTAACAAGTAAAGGCAAAGTAAAAACAAAGCAAGTAAATAAAGTGATATAGATTGATATGATGAGAATAGACCCGGGGGCCATAGGTTTCACTAGTGGCTTCTCTCAAGAGTATAAGTATTCTACGGTGGGTGAACAAATTACTGTTGAGCAATTGACATAATTGAGCATAGTTATGAGTATATCTAGGCAATGATCATGTATATAGGCATCACATCCAAAACAAGTAGATCAAAATGATTCTGCATCTACTACTATTACTCCACTCATCGACCGCTATCCAGCATGCATCTAGAGTATTAAGTAAAAAACAGAGTAACACCGTAAGCAAGATGACATGATGTACAAATTCATGCAATATGATAAAAACCCCATCTTGTTATCCTCGATGGCAACAATACAATACGTGCCTTGCAACTCTTTCTGTCACTGAGTAAGGACACCGCAAGATTGAACCCAAAGCTAAGCACTTCTCCCATTGCAACGACTACCAATCTAGTTGGCCAAACCAAAAAGATAATTCGAAGAGACTTGCAAAGATAACTCAATCATACATAAAAGAATTCAGAGAAGAATCAAATATTTTCCATAGATAATACTGGATCACAAACCAACAATTCATCGTTCTCAACAAACGCACCGCAAAAAGAAGATTACATCGAATAGATCTCCACGAGAGAGGGGGAGAACATTGTATTGAGATCCAAAAAGAGAGAAGAAGCCATCTAGCTACTAGCTATGGACCCGAAGGTCTGAACTAAACTACTCACACTTCATCGGAGGGGCTATGGTGATGATATAGAAGCCCTCCGTGGTGGATGCCCCTTCCGGCGGAGCTCCGGAACAGGCCCCAAGATGGGATCTCATGGATACACAAAGTTGCGGCAGTGGAATTAGGTTTTTGGCTCCTGTTCTGATCATTCAGGGATACGTAGGTATATATAGGAGGAAGGAGTACGTCGGTGGAGCTCCGAGGGGCCCACGTGGTAGGGGGTGCGCCCGGGGGAGGGGGGCCTCCACCCTTGTGACCTCCTCAGACACTTCTTGGAGTAGGGTCCAAGTCTCCTGGATCACGTTCGGTTGGAAAATCACGATCCCGAAGGTTTCATTCTGTTTGGACTCCGTTTGATATTCTGTTTCTTCGAAATACTGAAAAAGGCAAAAAACAACAATTTTGGGCTGGGCCTCCGGTTAATAGGTTAGTCCCAAAAGTAATATAAAAGTGGAAAATAAGCCCAATATAGTCCGAAACAGTAGATAAAGTAGCATGGAGCAATAAAAAATGATAGATACGTTGGAGACGTATCAGGCATCCCCAAGCTTAATTCCTGCTCGTCCTTGAGTAGGTAAATGATAAAAAAGAATTTTTGATGCGGAGTGATACTTTGGCATAATTTCCATGTAAATCTTCTTAATTGTGATATGAATATTCAGATCCGAAAGATTCAAGACAAAAGTTCATATTGACACAAAAATAATAATACTTCAAGCATACTAATCAAAGCAATCATGTCTTCTCAAAACAACATGGCAAAAGAAAGTTCATCCCTACAAAATCATATAGTTAGGCTATGCTTCATTTTCGTCACACAAAGATGTTCCCAACTTCTATACCCCTGATGACAAGCCAAGCAATTGTTTCATACTTAAATAATCTCAAACTTTTTCAACCTTCACGCAATACATGAGCGTGAGCCATGGATATAGCACTATGGGTGGAATAGAATATGATGATGGGGATTGTATGGAGAAGACAAAAAAGGAGACAGTCGCACATTGACGAGGATAATTAACGGGCTATGGAGATGCCCATCAATTGATGTCAACATGAGGAGTAGGGATTGCCATGCAATGGATGCACTAGAGCTATGAATGCTCAACAAAAGAAAACTAGTGGGTGTGCATCCAACTTGCTTGCTCACGAAGACCTAGGGCATTTGAGGAAGCCCATCGTAGGAATATACAAGCCAAGTTCTATAATGAAAAATTCCCACTAGTATAAAAAGACAACTTATGAGACTCAATACATGAAAAACAAGGTGCTACTTTGAAGCACATATATGAGACTCACTACATGAAAAACAAGGTGCTACTTTGAAGCACAAGTGTGGAAAAAGAGATAGTAGCATTGCCCTTTTTATATTTTTTTGGGCCTTTCTTTTTTTCTTTTTGGCCTTTCTCTTTTTTTTATTTGGTCAATGCTCTAATAATGATGATCATCACACTTCTATTGATTACAACACAAGGATTACAACTCGAAACTTAGAACAAGATAGGACTCTATATGAATGCCTCCGGCGATGTACCGGGATGGTGCAATGAATCAAGAGTGACATGTATGAAAAATAATGCATGGTGGCTTTGCCACAAATACGATGTCAACTACATGATCATGCAATGGCAATATGACAAAAGTAATGTATGTCATGAATATGATGATGGAAGTTGCATGGCAATATATCTCGGAATGGCTATGGAAATGCCATGATAGGTAGGTATGGTGGCTGTTTTGAGGAAGATATAAGGAGGTTTATGTGTGATAGAGCATATCGTATCACGGGGTTTGGATGCACCAGCGAAGTTTGCGCCAACTCTCAAGGTGAGAAAGGGCAATGCACGGTACCGAAGAGGCTAGCAATAGCGGAAAGGTGAGAGTGCCTATAATCCATGGACTCAACATTAGTCAAAAGAACTCATATACTTATTGCAAAAATTTAGAAGTCATCAAAAATTCAAGTACTACGCGCATGATCCTAAGGGGGTAGATTGGTAGGAAAAGACCATCGCTCATCCCCGACCGCCACTCATAAGGATGCACAAGCCAGGTACACTTCATGTTTCAAATTTGTTACACAACTTTAACCATACGTGCATGCTACGGGATTTGCAAACTTCAACACAACTATTTCTCAAATTCATAATCACCCAACTAGCACGACTTTCATATTATCACGTCCATATCTCAAAACAATTATCAAGCATCAAACTTATCTTAGTATTCAATTCACTCAAAAGAAAGTTTCACATATCTTGAACACCAAGTATATTAACGTTAAGCAAATTACCATGCTATTAAAGACTCTCAAAATAATCTAAGTGAAGCATGAGAGATCAAATAGTTTCTTTAAAACAAATCCACCACCGTGCTCTAAAAGATCTAAGTGAAGTACTAGAGCAAAAATTATCACGCTCAAAAGATATAAGTGAAGCACTATGAGCAAAACTATCAAGCTCAAAAGATATAAGTGAAGCACATAGAGTATTCTAACAAATTAAAATTCATGTATGGCTCTCTCAAAAGATGTGTACAGCAAGGATGATTGTGGTAGACTAACAAGCAAAGACACAAATAATACAAGACGCTCCAAGTAAAACACATATCATGTTGGTGACAAAAATATAGCTCCAAGTAAATTACTGATGGAAGTGGACGAAAGAGGGGATGCCTTCCGGGGCATCCCCAAGCTTTGACTTTCTTGTGTCCTTGGATTATCTTGGGGGTGCCATGGGCAGCCCCAAGCTTAGGCTCTTGCCACTCCTTGTTCCATAATCCATCAAAAGAATTCACCCAAAACTTGAAAACTTCACAACACAAAACTCAACAGAAATCTCGTGAGCTCCGTTAGAGAAAGAAAACAAAAGACTACTTCCAAGTACTGTAATGAACTCATTCTTTATTTATATTGGTGTTAAACCTACTGTATTCCAACCTCTCTATGGTTTATAAACTAATTCACTAGCCATAGATTCATCAAAATAAGCAAACAACACACGAAAAATAGAATCTGTCAAAAACAGAACAGTCTGTAGCAATCTGTCACTAACGCAAACTTCTGGAACTCTAAAAATTCTACAAAAATAGGAAGTCCTGGTAAATTTGTTTATTGATCAGCAGAAAAAAGAATCAACTCAAAATCACGTTCCTGTGATTTATCATAATTATATTCGCACGTGCAAAGTTTCTGTTTTTTCAGCAGAATCAAATCAACTATCATCGTAGGTTATCCTATAGGTCCTACTTGGCACAAACACTAATTAAAACATAAAACCACATCTAAACAGAGTCTAGATGGATTATTTATTCCTAAAAGAAGCAAAAACAAAAAAACACAAAATAAAATTGGGTTGCCTCCCAACAAGCGCTATCGTTTAACGCCCCTAGCTAGGCATAAAAGCAAGGATAGATCTAGGTATTGCCATCTTTGGTAGGCAATCCATAAGTGGCTGTCATGATAGATTCATATTGTAATTTTATTTTCTTTCTAGGGAATTGTTCCATACCCTTCTTTAAGGGAAATTGGAATCTAATATTCCCTTCCTTCATATCAATAATTGCACCAATCGTTCTAAGGAAAGGTCTACCAAGAATAATAGGACATGAAAGATTGCAATCTATATCAAGAACGATAAAATCTACAGGCACATAATTCCTATTTGCAACAATAAGAACATCATTAATCCTTCCCATAGGTTTTTTAATAGTGGAATCCGCAAGATGCAAGTTTAGAGAGCAATCATCAAAATCACGAAAATCTAGCAAATTACATAAAGTTTTGGAAATAGTAGAGACACTAGCACCCAAATCACACAAAGCATGAAAATGAAAATCTTTAATTTTAATTTTAATAGTAGGTTCCCACTCATTATAGAGTTTTCTAGGTATAGAAACTTTCAACTCAAGTTTTTCTTCATAAGATTGCATCAAAGCATCAACAATATGTTCGGTAAAGGCCTTATTTTGACTATAAGCATGAGGAGAATCTAGCACGGATTGCAACAAGGAAATACAACCAATCAAAGAGCAATTTTCATAATTAAATTCCTTGAGATCCAAAATAGTGGGTTTAGCAACATCACGGTTTTTATTAATTTCAATCCCACTTTCATCATCAAGATCTAGAAACTCCGAATTCTTAAAATGCCTTCTAGGTAAAGGAAGATAATCTTCAGATTCACCAAGATTCATATTGCAAAACAAAGATTTAATGGGGTACACATCAATAACTTTTAGATCTTCATCTTGATTTTCATAGGGATGGGAAGAACATGCTTTAATAAAAGCATCTTTGGAAGCATGCATCCTAGCGGTTCTTTCCTTGCACTCATCAATGGAAATTCTCATGGCTTTGAGAGACTCATTGATATCATGATTAGGAGTAATAGATCTAAGCTTTAAAGAATCAATTTCAAGAGAAATTCTATCAACGTTCCTAGCCAAATCATCAACTTTAAGCAATTTCTCTTCAAGCAAAGCATTAAAATTCTTTTGTGAATTAAACTCTTTAACACTACTCTCAAATTCAGAGGGCATCATATTAAAATTTCCATAAGAGTTATTGTAGGAATTTCCATAATTATTAGAAGGATTACTAGGATAAGGCCTAGGATTAAAATTCCCTCTATAAGCGTTGTTTCCAAATCTATTCCTACCAACAAAATTCACATCCATAGATTCATTATTATTCTCGAGCAAAGTAGATAAAGGCATATCATTGGGATCAAGAGGAGTATTTTTAGGAGCAAACATCTTCATAAGTTCATCCATCTTTTCACTCAAAACATTGATTTCTTCTATAGCATGCACCTTTTTACTAGAAGATCTTTCTGTGTGCCGTTGAGAATAATTAGCCATAATATTATCAAGCAATTTGGTAGCTTCCCCTAACGTAATGTCCATAAAAGTGCCTCCCACGGCCGAATCTAAAAGATTTCTAGAAGCAAAATTCAATCTGACATACATTTTTTGTATGATCATCCATAAATTCAAACTATGAGTAGGGCAATTGCGAAGCATTAATTTCATTCTTTCCCAAGATTGGGCAACATTCTCATGATTAAGTTGTTTAAAATTCATGATGTCGTTCCTAAGAGTGATAATCTTAGCGGGAGGAAAATACTTAGAGGTAAAAGTATCTTTGCACTTGTTCCAAGAGTCAATACTATTTTTAGGCAAAGATGAAAACCAAACTTTAGCACGATCTCTAAGTGAAAACGGAAATAACTTCAATTTGACAATATTGTTATCCGTATCTTTCTTCTTTTGCATATCACACATATCAACAAAATTGTTTAGATGAGTAGCGGCATCTTCACTAGGAAGGCCGCGAGTTGATCTTTCATAACAAGATTCAACAAAGCGGTATTGATTTCACAAGACTCATCATTATTAAGAGGAGCAATCGGAGTACTAAGGAAATCATTATTATTGGTATTCGAGAAATGACACAATTTGGTATTATCTTGTGCCATGGCAACAAGTAATCCAACACACAAGCAAACAGAAAGGGAAAGGGAAAAAGGCAAACGGGAAAGAGAGGAGGAGATTGGGAAAGAGAGGGCAAATAAAACGGCAAGGGTGAAGTGGGGGAGAGGCAAATGAGAGGCAAATGGGAAATAATGTAATGCGAGAGATAGGGATTGCGATGGGTACATGGTATGGTTGACTTGCTTGCGTGAGCCTCCCCGACAACGGTGCCAGAAATTCTTCTTGCTACCTCTTAAGCACTGCGTTGGATTTCCCTGAAGAGGAGAGGATGATGCAGTAAAGTAGCGTAAGTATTTCCCTCAGTTTTTGAGAACCAAGGTATCAATCCAGTAGGAGACCACGCACAAGTCCCTCGTACCTACACAAAATGATAGCAACTCGCAACCAAGGCTTAGGGGTTGTCAATCCCTTCACGGCCACTTACGAGAGTGAGATCTGATAGAGATAATATTTTTGGTATTTTTGATAGATAGATGCAAAGTAAAAAGTAAAGTCAAAGTAAAAAACAAAGCAAGTAAATAAAGTGATATAGATTGATATGACGAGAATAGACCCGGGGGCCATAGGTTTAACTAGTGGCTTCTCTCAAGAGCATACGTATTCTACGGTGGGTGAACAAATTACTGTTGAGCAATTGACAAAATTGAGCAAAGTTATGAGTATATCTAGGCAATGATTATGTATATAGGCATCACGTCCAAAATAAGTAGATCGAAACGATTCTGCATCTACTACTATTACTCCACTCGTCGACCGCTATCCAGCATGCATCTAGAGTATTAAGTAAAAAACAGAGTAACGCCGTAAGCAAGATGACATGATGTAGAAGGATAAATTCATGCAATATGATAAAAACCCCATCTTGTTATGCTCGATGGCAAAAATACAATACGTGCCTTGCAACTCTTTCTGTCACTGAGTAAGGACACCGCAAGATTGAACCCAAAGCTAAGCACTTCTCCCATTGCAAGGACTACCAATCTAGTTGGACAAACCAAAAAGATAATTCGAAGAGACTTGCAAAGATAACTCAATCATACATAAAAGAATTCAGAGAAGAATCAAATATTTTCCATAGATGGATCATAAACCCACAATTCATCGGTCTCAACAAACGCACCGCAAAAAGAAGATTACATCGAATAGATCTCCATGAGAGAGGGGGAGAACATTGTATTGAGATCCAAAAAGAGAGAAGAAGCCATCTAGCTACTAGCTATGGACCCGAAGGTCTGAAGTAAACTACTCACACTTTATCGGAGGGGCTATGGTGATGATGTAGAAGCCCTCCGTGGTGGATGCCCCCTCCGGTGGAGCTCCGGAATAGGCCCCAAGATGGGATCTCGTGGATACAGAAAGTTGCGGCGGTGGAATTAGGTTTTTGGCTCCTGTTCTGATCATTCGGGGATACGTAGGTATATATAGGAGGAAGGAGTATGTCGGTGGAGCTCCGAGGGGCCCACGAGGTAGGGGGCGCGCCCAGGGGGGCGCCCTCCACCCTCGTGACCTCCTCGGACACTTCTTGGAGTAGGGCCCAAGTCTCCTGGATCACGTTCGGTTGGAAAATCACGATCCCGAAGGTTTCATTCCGTTTGGACTCCGTTTGATATTCTGTTTCATCGAAATACTGAAAAAAGGCAAAAAACATCAATTCTAGGCTGGGCCTCCGGTTAATACGTCAGTCCCAAAAGTAATATAAAAGTGAAAAATAAAGCCCAATATAGTCCAAAACAGTAGATAGAGTAGCATGGAGCAATCAAAAATTATAGATACGTTGGAAACGTATCAGGGGCGCGCCCCCCTGTCTCGTGGGGCCCTTGGTGGCCCTCCGGTGCCCATCTTCTGCTATATGAAGGCTTTTACCCTGGAAAAAAATCATAAGCAAGCTCACGGGGCGAAACTCTGCCGCCATGAGGCGGAACCTTGGCGGAACCAATCTAGGGCTCTGGCGGAGCTGTTCTGCCGGGGAAACTTCCCTCCTCGGGAAGGGGAAATCATCACCATCATCATCACCAATGATCCTCTCGTCGGGAAGGGGTCAATCTCCATCAACATCTTCTCCACAACCATCTCCTCTCAAAACCCTAGTTCATCTCTTGTATCCAATCTTGTATCAAAACCACAAATTGGTACATGTGGTTGCTAGTAGTGTTGATTACTCCTTGTAGTTGATGCTAATTGGTTTACTTGGTGGAAGATCATATGTTCAGATCCTTAATGCATATTAATACTCCTGTGATCATGAACATGAATATGCTTTGTGAGTAGTTACGTTTGTTCCTGAGAACATGGGTGAACTCTTGCTATTAGTAGTCATGTGAATTTGGTATTCGTTCGATATTTTGATGAGATGTATGTTGTCTCTCCTCTAGTGGTGTCATGTGAACGTCGACTACATGACACTTCACCATTATTTGGGCCTAGAGGAAGGCATTGGGAAGTAATAAGTAGATGATGGGTTGCTAGAGTGACAGAAGCTTAAACCCTAGTTTATGTGTTGGTTCGTAAGGGGCTGATTTGGATCGAGTAGTTTCATGCTATGGTTAGGTTTACCTTAATACTTCTTTTGTAGTTGCGGATGCTTGCAATAGGGGTTAATCATAAGTGGGATGCTTGTCCAACAAAGGGCAGTACCCAAGCACCGGTCCACCCACATATCAAATTATCAAAGTACCAAACGCGAATCATATGAGAGTGATGAAAAATAGCTTGACGATAATTCCCATGTGTCCTCGGGAGCGCTTTTCTCATTATAAGAAATTTTCCAGGATTGTCCTTTGCTACAAAAAGGATTGGGCCACCTTGCTGCACTTTATTTACCTTCATTGCTTGTTACCCATTACAAATTATCCTATCACAAAACTATCTGTTACCTACAATTTCAGTGCTTGCAAAGAATACCTTACTGAAAACGGCTTGTCATTTCCTTCTGCTCCTCGTTGGGTTCGACACTCTTACTTATCGAAAGGACTATGATAGATCCCCTATACTTGTGGGTCATCAAAACTCTTTTCTGGTGCCGTTGCCAGGGAGTGAAGCGCCTTTGGTGAGTGGAACTTGGTAAGGAAATATTTATATAGTGTGCTGAAATTTTGTTTCACTTGTTACTATGGAAACTAATCCTTTGAGGGGCTTGTTCGGGGCATCTTCATGCCGACCAGTAGAGCAAAGAGTTTCTCCTCAACCTACTGAACCTACTGAAAATGTTTACTTTGCATCCTGATTTACACCTTATCTATCTGGATGAAGTTTGTGGATTATTTAAGCTTGCAGGTATTCCCGATGATGTTGTCAAGAGGAAGGTCTTCCCTTTATCTTTGAAGGGAGATGCATTGACACGGTATAGGCTATGTGATGATACAGGATCTTGGAACTATAAACGATTGAAATTGGAATTTCACCAGAAGTTCTATCCTATGCATCTTGTTCATTGTGATTGTAATTACATATATAATTTCTGGCCTCATGAAGGAGAAAGCATCGCTCAAGCTTGGGGGAGGCTTAAGTCAATGTTATATTCATGCCCCAATCATGAGCTCTCAAGAGTTATGATTATTCAAAAAATTTATGCTCGGCTTTCTCCCAATGATCGCACCATGCTTGATACTTCCTGTGCTGGTTCTTATATGATGAAGACTATAGAATTTAAAAGGGATTTTCTGGAAAGAATTAAACACAACTCTGAAGATTGGGGTTCCGACGATGGTAAGGAGTCAGGTATGACACCTAAGTTTGATTGTGTTAAATCTTTTATGGATACCGATGCTTTTTGTGGATTTAGCGCTAAATATGGACTTGACTCTGAGATAGTAGCTTCTTTCTATGAATCTTTTGCTACTCACGTTGATCCTCCTAAGGAGAAGTTGTTTAAATATAATCCTCCCACTGAAGTAAAAGTAGTTGCACCTATTACAGTTGAAGAAAAGACTATCACTTATAATGATCCTATTGTTCCTACTAGTTTTGTTGAGAAACCACCTTTTCCTGTTAGAATAAAGGATCATGCTAAAGCTTCAATTGTGGTTCGTAAGAGTAATACTATAACATATACACCTCCTGAGAAAATCAAAGTTGAACCTAGTATTGCTATGGTTAAAGATCTCCTGGATGATAATATAGATGGGCATGTTATTTACTTCTGTGGTGAAACTGCTAATATTGCTAGACCAGATGCTAAGATAGATAGACCTGTTGTAGGCATGCCTGTTATTTCTATTAAAATAGGAGATCATTGTTATCATGGCTTATGTGATATGGGTGCTAGTGCTAGTGCAATACCTTTTTCCTTATATGAAGAAATTATGCATGATATTGCACCCGCTGAAATAGAAGGTATTGATGTTACAATTAAGCTTGCCAATAGAGATACTATTACACCAGTTGGGATTGTTAGAGATGTTGAAGTCTTGTGTGGGAAAGTTAAATACCTTGCTGATTTTCTTGTTCTTGGTTCCCCACAAGATAGCTTTTGTCCCATTATTTTTGGTAGACCCTTCTTGAATACTGTCAATGCTAAGATTGATTGTGAAAAGGACGTTGTTACAATTGGCTTGGGGGATATGAAACATGAGTTTAATTTTGCTAAATTTCGTAGACAACCCAATGATAAAGAATTGCCTAGTAAGGATGAAATTATTGGTCTTGCTTCTATTGTCGTGCCTCCTACTGATCCTTTAGAACAATATTTGCTAGACCATGAAAATGATATGTTTATGAATGAAAGAAGGGAGATAGATGAACTATTCCTTAAATAGGGTCCTATTCTAAAACACAACTTACTTGTTGAAATCCTAGGGGATCCCCCTCCACCCAAGGGTGATCCCGTGTTTGAGCTCAAACCTTTACCTGATAATCTTAAATATGCTTATCTTGATGAAAAGAAGATATATCCTGTTATTATTAGTGCTAACCTTTCAGAGCAAGAAGAGGAGAGATTATTGAAAACTCTGAAGAAGCACCGTGCTGCTATTGGATATACTCTGGATGATTTTAAGGGCATTAGTCCCACTCTATGCCAACACAAAATTAAATTGGACGAAGGTTCCACACCAGTTAGAGATCATCAACGGCGTTTAAATCCTAAGATGAAAGAAGTGGTAAGAAAGGAGATACTAAAACTCCTTGAGGCAGGTATAATTTATCCCGTTGCTGATAGTGATTGGGTAAGTCCTATCCATTGCGTCCCTAAGAAGGGAGGTATTACTATTGTTCCTAATGATAAAGATGAATTGATCCCGCAAAGAGTTATTACAGGTTATAGGATGGTAATTGATTTAGGTAAATTAAATAAAGCTACTAAGAAAGATCATCACGCTTTACCTTTTATTGATCAAATGCTAGAGAGACTATCAAAACATACACATTTCTGCTTTCTAGATGGTTATTCTGGTTTCTCTCAAATACCCGTGTCAGCGGAGGATCAATCAAAAACTACTTTTACTTGCCCTTTCTGTACTTTTGCTTATAGACGTATGCCTTTTGGTTGATGTAATGCACCTGCTACCTTTCAAAGATGCATGATGGCTATATTCTCTGACTTTTGTGAAAATATTTGTGAGGTATTCATGGATGATTTCTCTGTTTATGGATCCTCTTTTGATGATTGCTTGAGCAACCTTGATTGAGTTTTGCAGAGATGTGAAGACACTAGTCTCGTCTTGAATTGGGAAAAGTGCCACTTTATGGTAAATGTAGGCATTGTCTTGGGGCATAAAACTCTGAAAGAGATATTGAAGTTGATAAAGCTAAAGTTGATGCTATTGAAAAGATGCCATGTCCCAATGACATTAAAGGTATAAGAAGTTTCCTTGGTCATGCCGATTTTGTAGGAGGTTCATTAAGGACTTTTCTAAAATCTCTAGGCCTCTGACTAATTTATTGCAAAAAGATATTCCTTTTGTCTTTGATGATGATTGTGTAGAAGCATTTGAAATACTTAAGAAAGCTTTGATCACTGCACCTATTGTTCAGCCACTTGATTGGAATTTACACTTTGAAATTATGTGTGATGCTAGTGATTATGCTGTAGGTGCTGTTCTAGGGAAAAGAGTTGATAAGAAATTAAATGTTATCCAGTATGCTAGTAAAACTCTTGATACTGCCCAGAGAAATTATGCTACTACTGAAAAAGAATTCTTAGCAGTTGTATTTGCCTGTGATAAGTTCAGACCTTATATTGTTGATTCTAAAGTAACTATTCACACTGATCATGCTACTATTAAATATCTTATGGAAAAGAAAGATGCTAAACCTAGACTTATTAGATGGGTTCTCTTGCTCCAAGAATTTGATTTGCATATTATTGATAGAAAGGGAGCTGAGAACCCCGTTGCAGACAACTTGTCTAGATTAGAGAATGTTCTTGATGACCCACTACCTATTGATGATAGCTTTCCTGATGAACAATTAGCGGTCATTAATACTTCTCGTACTGCTCCATGGTATGCTGATTATGCTAATTACATTGTTGCTAAATTTATACCACCTAGTTTGACATACCAGCAAAAGAAAGAGTTTTTTTATGATTTAAGACATTACTTTTGGGATGACCCACACCTTTATAAAGAAGGAGTAGATGGTGTAATTAGACGTTGTGTACCTGAGCATGAACAGGAACAGATCCTACGCAAGTGTCACTCCGAACCATATGGAGGACACCACGTTGGAGATAGAACTTCACATAAGGTATTGCAATCCGGTTTTTATTGGCCTACTCTCTTCAGAGATGCTCGTAAGTTTGTCTTGTCTTGTTATGAATGTCAAAGAATTGGTAATATTAGTAGACATCAAGAAATGCCTATGAAATATTCTCTTGTCATTGAACCATTTGATGTTTGGGGCTTTGATTATATGGGACCTTTTCCTGCCTCTAATGGATATACACATATTTTAGTTGCTGTTGATTATGTTACTAAGTGGGTAGAAGCTATTCCAACTAGTAGTGCTGATCATAACACCTCTATTAAGATGCTTAAAGAAGTTATTTTTCCGAGGTTTGGAGTCCCTAGATATCTCATGACTGATGGTGGTTCACATTTTATTCATGGTTTTTTTCGTAAAGTGCTTGCTAAGTATGATGTTAATCATAGAATTGCATCTCCTTATCACTCACAATCTAGTGGTCAAGTAGAGTTGAGTAATAGAGAGCTCAAATTAATTTTGCAAAAGACTGTCAATAGATCTAGAAAGAATTGGTCCAAGAAATTTGATGATGCATGATGGGCCTATAGAACTGCATATAAAACTCCTATGGGTATGTCTCCATATAAGGTGGTTCATGGAAAAGCATGTAACTTACCTCTTGAACTTGAACATAAGGCATATTGGGCTATTAAAGAGCTCAACTATGACTTCAAACTTGGTGTGAGAAGAGGTTATTTGATATTAGCTCACTTGATGAATGGAGAACCCAAGCCTATGAGAATGCCAAGCTGTTTAGAGAAAAAGTTAAAAGATGGCATGACAAAAGAATACAAAAACATGAGTTTAACGTAGGTGATTATGTGTTATCAAGGAGGTCTATCATTCTGGTGCCATAAAAATCAACAACTTCGAAGGCACAAGTCCGAGGGTGGTGAACGCTCAAAGAATCAAACACTATATCTTAGGTAATCCTATCAATGTTGAAACTAATATTGTTGGAACCGTAACCCCAGAGGAATACATAAGGGACACTTTCCAGAACGTTTCAGACTCCGAAAAGGAATATGTATGTGGTACGGTAAGTAAACCGACTCCAAATCAATTCTAATGGCAATTTTTCTCTGTTTTGGAATATTTAAGGATTTCGGAAAGCAAGAAGTAATCCGGGAAGGACATGAGCCCTCCACGAGGGTGGAGGGCGCGCCCACCCTTACTGGGCGCGCCCCCTGCCTCGTGGGCACCTCGTGTGCCTTCCGGACACCGTTTTCTTGCACGTTACTTCTTTTGGTCGGTAAAAATTCATTATATAACCTCCCGAAGGTTTTGTCCACCGTATCACGCAAAAATCTTCTGTTTTCGTTTCGAGCTGTTTCTGCCGCAGATTAGAGCAATATGTCGTCCCAGGATTCGGAAGAAGAAAGCTATGTGGCTGATTACCTTGCAGACCATAAAGTCTACGGGGAATTGGATCATTGGGGCTGGACCACTGAGGAAGAAGAAGACTATGAGCCTAAGGGAAAGGAGGAGACGAGCTCACATGAAGACGAAGTCCCTTTACCTCAACCTGGGGACATGCATGTGGAGTTTAATAAGTCAAGCCTCCGTGATATGGCAAAGAAGCCCAAGATCGAGTTTATCCCTTTTCGTCTCTTGCAGGAAAACAAACAGGAACTACAAAAGGATATTAAGCCTCGAGCAGAAGATCGATGATCTAAGGGAGCAAAATTCCATTCTCAAGCACAAGTTGAGGAGCAAGCCTACATCATCAACACCTCCTTCTTCACCACCTCCGAGGACATAATCACATGAGTATGGGCACTCCCCTTGGAAACTGCCAAGCTTGGGGGAGTTGCCCCAGTATCGTATCACCATCAAACTCCTATCTTTACCGTTTTACTTTGTTCAATCCTTTTAGTAATATCTAGATCTAGTAGAATAAAGTTTTGGTATGAATTAGTTTTGAGTTTTTCTTTGTGGTCCTTCTATGTAATCGAGTCTGTGAGCTATCTATAATAAAGGTTAGTGTTGAGTCAAGGGCTTTGCTATCTTGATAAGATCTTGAGGAATTAGAAAGAATAAAAAGAAATAAAAGAGTTCATATTGAACTTATGGATAGTAATGACTTCACATATAAAGAGTATGAGACATGAAAGTTGTTGAGAGTTGACAAACATAGTTTTGGTCATCGTTGCAATTAATAGGAAGTAATAAATAAAGAGAGGTTTTCACATATAAATATACTATCTTGGACATATTTTTTAATTGTGAGCACTCATTAAGTATCACATGCTAAAGAGTTGATGTTGGACAAGGAAGACAATGTAATGGGTTATGTTTTCTCACATCTTAGTTAAAGTATATTGTCATGGATCGTCCAACATGTTGAGCTTGCCTTTCCCCCTCATGCTAGCCAAAAATTCCTTGCACCAAGTAGAGATACTACTTGTGCTTCCAAATATCCTTAAACCAAGTTTTGCCATGAGAGTCCACCATACCTACCTATGGATTGAGTAAGATCCTTCAAGTAAGTTGTCATGTTGCAAGCAATAAAAAATGCTCTCTAAATATGTATGACTTATTAGTGCGGAGAAAATAAGCTTTATACGATCATGTGATATGGAAGTATTAAAAGAGACAGACTGCATAATAAAGGTTCATATCACAAGTGGCAATATAAAGTGACGTTCTTTTGCATTATGATTTTGTGCATCCAACCCTCAAAGCACATGACAACCTCTGCTTCCCTCTGTGAAGGGCCTATCTTTTACTTTATGTCTTTTACTTTATGCAAGATTCAAGGTGATCTTCACCTCTCCCTTGTTCATTTTATCCTTTGGCAAGCACCTCGTGTTGGAATGATCCTGATATATATATCCAATTGGATGTAAGTTAGCATGAACTATTATTGTTGACATCACCCATAGGTGAATACATTGGAAGGCAACACTATAAGCCCCTATCTTTCTCTGTGTCCGATTAAAACTCCATAACCATAAGTATTGCATTAGTGTTAGCAATTGTAGAAGACTATACGATAGTTGAGTATGTGGACTTGCTGGAAAGCTCTATTCTTGACTCTTTCTGATGTTATGATAAATTGCAATTGATTCAGTGACTGAGATTATAGTTTGCTAGTTCTCAATGAAGTTTATGATCCATACTTGACATTGTGAATAGATTGTTACTTGAGCATGAGAAATCATATGAAAAAATCTATATATGTTGTTGTTATAAAAATGATCATGATGTCCTCATGTCCATTTTATCGACAAGTCTATCTCTAAACATGTGGACATATTTTTCGATATCGGCTTCCGCTTGAGGACAAGCGAGGTCTAAGCTTGGGGGAGTTGATACGTCCATTTTGCATCATGCTTTTATATCGATATTTATTGCATTATGGGTTGTTATTACATGTTATGTCACAATACTGATGACTATTCTCTCTTATTTTGCAAGGTTTATCATGAAGAGGGAGAATGCTGGTAGCTGGGATTCTAGCTGGAACAGGAGCAAATATTGGAAACCTATTCTGCCCAGCTCCAAAAGTGCTGAAACTTCACGCAAGTCATTTTTGGAATTAATAAGAATTATTGAGCAAAGAAAGTACCAGAAGGGCCCACAGCCTGGCCACGAGGGTGGGCGGCGCCCCCCCTACTGGGCGCGCCCCCTGTCTCGTGGCCCCCCTGGTGGCCCTCCGATGCCCATCTTCTGCTATATGAAGGCTTTTACCCTGGAAAAAATCATAAGCAAGCTCACGAGACGAAACTCCGCCACCACGAGGTGGAACCTTGGCGGAACCAATCTAGGGCTCCGGCGGAGCTGTTCTGCCGGGGAAACTTCCCTCCGGGAGGGGGAAATCAGCACCATCGTCATCACCAATGATCCTCTTGTCGGGTGGGGGCCAGTCTCCATCAACACCTTCACCAGCACCATCTCCTCTCAAAACCCTAGTTCATCTGTTGTATCCAATCTTGGATCAAAACCACAAATTGGTACCTTTGGGTTGCTAGTAGTGTTGATTACTCCATGTAGTTGATGCTAGTTGGTTTACTTGGTGGAAGATCATATGTTCAGATCCTTAATGCACATTAATACTCCTCTGATCATGAACATGAATATGCTTTGTGAGTAGTTACGTTTGATCCTGAGGACATGGGTGAAGTCTTGCTATTAGTAGTCATGTGAATTTGGTATTCGTTCGATATTTTGATGAGATGTATGTTGTCTCTCCTCTAGTGGTGTTATGTGAATGTCGACTACATGACACTTCACCATTATTTGGGCCTAGAGGAAGGCATTGGGAAGTAATAAGTAGATGATGGGTTGCTAGAGTGACAGAAGCTTAAACCCTAGTTTATGCGTTGCTTCGTAAGGGGCTGATTTGGATCCACTAGTTTCATGCTATGGTTAGGTTTACCTTAATACTTCTTTTGTAGTTGCGGATGCTTGCAATAGTGATTAATCATAAGTGGGATGCTTGTCCAAGAAAGGGCAGTACCCAAGCACCGGTCCACCCACATATGAAATTACCAAACTGAAGGAAATATGCCCTAGAGGCAATAATAAAGTTATTATTTATTTCCTCATATCATGATAAATGTTTATTATTCATGCTAGAATTGTATTACCCGGAAACATGATACATGTGTGAATACATAGACAAACATAGTGTCACTAGTATGCCTCTACTTGACTAGCTCGTAAATCAAAGATGGTTGAGTTTCCTAGCCATAGACATGAGTTGTCATTGGATTAACGGGATCACATCATTAGGAGAATGATGTGATTGACTTTACCCATTCAGTTAGCTTAGCACTTGATCGTTTAGTTTGTTGCTATTGCTTTCTTCATGACTTATACATGTTCCTATTACTATGAGATTATGTAACTCCCGTTTACCGGAGGAACACTTTTTGTGCTACCAAACGTCACAACGTAACTGGGTGATTATAAAGGTGCTCTACAGGTGTCTCCAAAGGTACTTGTTGAGTTGACGTATTTCAAGATTAGGATTTGTCACTCCGATTGTCGGAGAGGTATCTCTGGGCCCTTTCGGTAATGCACATCACTATAAGCCTTGCAAGCAATGTAGCTAATGAGTTAGTTACGGAATGATGCATTACGTAACGAGTAAAGAGACTTGCCAGTAACGAGATTGAACTAGGTATTGAGATATCGACGATCGAATCTCGGGCAAGTAACATACCGATGACAAAGGGAACAACATATGTTGTTATGCGGTTTGACCGATAAAGATCTTTGTAGAATATGGAGGAGCCAATATGAGCATCCAGGTTCTGCTATTGGTTATAGACCGGAAACAGTTCTAGGTCATGTCTATATAGTTCTCGAACCCGTAGGGTCCACATGCTTAACATTACGATGACAGTTATATTATGAGTTTTATGAGTTTTGATGTACCGAAGGTTGTTCAGAGACCCGGATGTGATCACGGACATGACGAGGAGCCTCGAAATGGTCGGGACATAAAGATCGATATATTGGACGACTATATTCGAACACCGGAAAAGTTTCGGGGGTTATCAGATATATACTGGAGTACCCGGGGTTACCGAAACCCCTCCCGGGAACTAATGGGCCTTGTTGGGCCCTAGTGGAGAGAGAGAGGGGCCGACCAGGGCAAGAGGCGCGCTCCCTCCCCTTGAGTCCAAATAGGACGAGGAAGGGGGGGCCCTCTTACCTTTCCCCTCTCCCACTCCTTCCTTCCCCCTCCTTCTTGGACTAGGAAAGGGAGGGGCAAACCTACTTGGAGTAGGTTTCCCCCTCCTAGGGCGCCACCCCCTTGGCCGGCCCTCTCCTCTTCCCCCCTTTATATACCGAGGAGGGGGGGCACCCCATAGACACACAAGTTGATGTTCGTGGTCGTTCCTTAGCCGTGTGTGGTGCCCCCCTCCACCATATTCCACCTCGGTCATATCATAGCGGTGCTTAGGCGAAGCCCTGCGTTGGTAGAACATCATCACCGTCACCATGCCGTCGTGCTGACGGAACTCATCCCCGTCACCCTGCTGGATCGGAGTCCGGGGATAGTCATCGAGCTGAACGTGTGCTGAACTCGGAGGTGCCGTACGTTCGGTACTTGGATCGGTCAGATCGTGAAGACGTACGACTACATCAACCGCGTTGTTCTAACGCTTCCGCTTTAGGTCTATGAGGGTACGTGGACCACACTCTCGCCTCTCGTTGCTATGCATCACCATGATCTTGCGTGTGCGTAGGAAATTTTTTGAAATTACTACATTCCCCAACAGTGGCATCCGAGCCTAGGTTTTATGCGTTGATGTTTTATGCACGAGTAGAACACAAGTGAGTTGTGGGCGATACAAGTCATACTGCTTACTAGCATGTCATGCTTTGATTCAGCGGTATTGTTGGATGAAGTAGCCCGAACCGACATTACGCGTACGCTTACGTGAGGCTGGTTTTACCGCCGTTTGCACACAGGTGACTAGCGGGTGTCTATTTCTCCAACTTTAGTTGAACCGAGTGTGGCTACGCCCGGTCCTTGCGAAGGTTAAAACAACACTAACTTGACGAACTATCGTTGTGGTTTTGATGCGTAGGTAAGAATGGTTCTTGCTCAGCCCATAGCAGCCACGTAAAATTTGCAACAACAAAGTAGAGGATGTCTAACTTGCTTTTGCAAGGCATGTTGTGATGTGATATGGTCAAGACATGATGCTATATTTTATTGTATGAGATGATCATGTTTTGTAACCGAGTTATCGGCAACTGGCAGGAGCCATATGGTTGTCGCTTTATTGTATGAAATGCAATCGCCCTGTAATTGCTTTACTTTATCACTAAGCGGTAGCGATAGTCGTACAAGCAATAGTTGGCGAGATGACAATGATGCTACGATGGAGATCAAGGTGTCGCGCCGGTGACGATGGTGATCATGACGGTGCTTCGGAGATGGAGATCACAAGCACAAGATGATGATGGCCATATCATATCACTTATATTGATTGCATGTGATGTTTATCTTTTATGCATCTTATCTTTCTTTGATTGACGGTAGCATTATAAGATGATCTCTCACTAAATTTCAAGATAAAAGTGTTCTCCCTGAGTATGCACCGTTGCCAAAGTTCTTCGTGCCCAGACACCATGCGATGATCGGGTGTGATAAGCTCTACGTCCATCTACAACGGGTGCAAGCCAGTTTTGCACACGCAGAATACTCAGGTTAAACTTGACGAGCCTAGCATATGCAGATATGGCCTCGGAACACTGAGACCGAAAGGTCGAGCGTGAATCATATAGTAGATATGATCAACATAGTGATTTTCACCATTGAAAACTACTCCATTTCACGTGATGATCGGTTATGGTTTAGTTGATTTCGGTGGTGAACGGTCAAAGAATCAAACACTATATCTTAGGTAATCCTATCAATATTGAAACTAATATTGTTGGAACCGTAACCCCGGAGGAATACATAAGGGACACTTTCCAGAACGTTTCAGACTCCGAAAAGGAATATATATGCGGTACGGTAAGTAAACCGACTCCAAATTAATTCTAATGGCAATTTTTCTCCGTTTTGGAATATTTAAGAATTTTGGAAAGCAAGAAGTAATCCGGGAAGGACACGGGGCCTCCACGAGGGTGGAGGGCACGCCCACCCTTACTGGGCGCGCCCCCCTGCCTCGTGGGCACCTCTATGCCTTCCGGACACCGTTTTCTTGCACGTTACTTCTTTTGGTCGGTAAAAATTCATTATATAACCTCCCGAAGGTTTTGTCCACCGTATCACGCAAAAATCTTCTGTTTTCGTTTCGAGCTGTTTCTGCCGCAGATTAGAGCAATATGTCGTCCCAGGATTCGGAAGAAGAAAGCTATGTGGCTGATTACCTTGCAGACCGTAAAGTCTACGGGGAATTGGATCATTGGGGCTGGACCACTGAGGAAGAAGAAGACTATGAGCCTAAGGGAAAGGAGGAGACGAGCTCAGACGAAGACGAAGTCCCTTTACCTCAACCTGGGGACATGCATGTGGAGTTTAATAAGTCAAGCCTCCGTGATATGGCAAAGAAGCCCAAGATCTAGTTTATCCCTTTTCGTCTCTTGTAGGAAAACAAACAGGAACTATGCAAAAGGATATTAAGCCTCGAGCGGGAGATCGATGATCTAAGGGAGCAAAATTCCATTCTCAAGCGCAAGTTGAGGAGAAAGCCTACATCATCAACAACTCCTTCTTCACCACCTCCGAGGACATAATCACATGGGTATAGGCACTCCCCTTGGCAACTGCCAAGCTTGGGGGAGTTGCCCCGGTATCGTATCACCATCAAACTCCTATCTTTACCGTTTTACTTAGTTCAATCCTTTTAGTAATATCTAGATCTAGTAGAATAAAGTTTTGGTATGAATTAGTTTTGAGTTTTTCTTTGTGATCCTTCTATGTAATCGAGTCTGTGAGCTATCTATAATAAAGATTAGTGTTGAGTCAAGGGCTCTGCTATCTTGATATGATCTTGAGGAATTAGAAAGAATAAAAAGAAATAAAAGAGTTCATATTGAACTTATGGATAGTAATGACTTCACATATAAAGAGTATGAGACATAAAAGTTATTGAGAGTTGACAAACATAGTTTTGGTCATCGTTGCAATTAATAGGAAGTAATAAATAAAGAGAGGTTTTCACATATAAATATACTATCTTGGACATATTTTTTAATTGTGAGCACTCATTAAGTATCACATGCTAAAGAGTTGATGTTGGACAAGGAAGACAACGTAATGGGTTATGTTTTCTCACATCTTAGTTAAAGTATATTGTCATGGATCGTCCAACATGTTAAGCTTGCCTTTCCCCCTCATGCTAGCTAAAAATTCCTTGCACCAAGTAGAGATACTACTTGTGCTTCCAAATATCCTTAAACCAAGTTTTGCCATGAGAGTCCACCATACCCACCTATGGATTGAGTAAGATCCTTCAAGTAAGTTGTCATGTTGCAAGCAATAAAAATTGCTCTCTAAATATGTATGACTTATTAGTGTAGAGAAAATAAGCTTTATACGATCGTGTGATATGGAAGTATTAAAAGAGACGGACTGCATAATAAAGGTTCATATCTCAAGTGTCAATATAAAGTGACGTTATTTTGCATTAAGATTTTGTGCATTCAACCCTAAAAGAACATGACAACCTCTGCTTCCCTCTGCGAAGGGCCTATCTTTTACTTTATGTCTTTTACTTTATGCAAGATTCAAGGTGATCTTCACCTTTCCCTTTTTCATTTTATCCTTTGGCAAGCACCTCTTGTTGGAAAGATCCTAATATATATATCCAATTGGATGTAAGTTAGCATGAACTATTATTGTTGACATCACCCATAGGTGAATACATTGGGAGGCAACACTATAAGCCCCTATCTTTCTCAGTGTCTGATTAAAACTCCATAACCATAAGTATTGCATTAATGTTAGAAATTGTAGAAGACTATATGATAGTTGAGTATGTGGACTTGCTGGAAAGCTCCATTCTTGACTCTTTCTGATGTTATGATAAATTGCAATTGATTCAGTGACTGAGATTATAGTTTGCTAGTTCTCAATGAAGTTTATGATCCATACTTGACATTGTGAATAGATTGTTACTTGAGCATGAGAAATCATATGAAAAAATCTATATATGTTGCTGTTATAAGAATGATCACGACGTCCTCATGTCCGCATTTTATTTTTATCGACAAGTCTATCTCTAAACATGTGGACATATTTTTTGATATCGGCTTCCGCTTGAGGACAAGCGAGGTCTAAGCTTGGGGGAGTTGATACGTCCATTTTGCATCATGCTTTTATATCGATATTTATTGCATTATGGGCTGTTATTACACGTTATGTCACAATACTGATGGCTATTCTCTCTTATTTTACAAGGTTTATCATGAAGAGGGAGAATGCCGGCAGCTGGGATTCTAGCTGGAACAGGAGCAAATATTGGAAACCTATTCTGCCCAGCTCCAAAAGTGCTGAAACTTCACGCAAGTCATTTTTGGAATTATTAAGAATTATTAAGCAAAGAAAGTACCAGAGGGGCCCACACCCTGGCCACGAGGGTGGGGGGCGCCCCCCCTACTGGGCGCGCCCCCTGTCTCATGGCCCCCCTGGTGGCCCTCCGGTGCCCATCTTCTGCTATATGAAGGCTTTTACCCTAGAAAAAATCATAAGCAAGCTCACGGGACGAAACTCCGCCACCATGGGGCGGAAACTTGGCGGAACCAATCTAGGGCTCCGGCGGAGCTGTTCTGCCGGGGAAACTTCCCTCCGGGAGGGGGAAATCATCACCATCGTCATCACCAACGATCCTCTCGTCGGGAGGGGGCCAGTCTCCATCAACATCTTCACCAGCACCATCTCCTCTCAAAACCCTAGTTCATCTCTTGTATCCAATCTTGTATCAAAACCACAAATTGGTACCTTTGGGTTGCTAGTAGTGTTGATTACTCCTTGTAGTTGATGCAAGTTGGTTTACTTGGTGGAAGATCATATGTTCAGATCCTTGATGCACATTAATACTCCTCTGATCATGAACATGAATATGCTTTGTGAGTAGTTACGTTTGATCCTGAGGACATGGGTGAAGTCTTGCTATTAGTAGTCATGTGAATTTGGTATTCGTTCGATATTTTGATGAGATGTATGTTGTCTCTCCTCTAGTGGTGTTATGTGAACATCGACTACATGACACTTCACCATTATTTGGGCCTAGAGGAAGGCATTGGGAAGTAATAAGTAGATGATGGGTTGCTAGAGTGACAGAAGCTTAAACCCTAGTTTATGCGTTGCTTCGTAAGGGGCTGATTTGAATCCACTAGTTTCATGCTATGGTTAGGTTTACCTTAATACTTCTTTTGTAGTTGCGGATGCTTGCAATAGTGATGAATCATAAGTGGGGTGCTTGTCCAAGAAAGGGCAGTACCCAAGCACCGGTCCATCCACATATGATATTACCAAACTGAAGGAAATATGCCCTAGAGGCAATAATAAAGTTATTATTTATTTCCTCATATCATGATAAATGTTTATTATTCATGCTAGAATTGTATTACCCGGAAACATGATACATGTGTGAATACATAGACAAACATAGTGTCACTAGTATGCCTCTACTTGACTAGCTTGTAAATCAAAGATGGTTGAGTTTCCTAGCCATAGACATGAGTTGTCATTTGATTAACGGGATCACATCATTAGGAGAATGATGTGATTGACTTTACCCATTCAGTTAGCTTAGCACTTGATCGTTTAGTTTGTTGCTATTGCTTTCTTCATGACTTATACATGTTCCTATTACTATGAGATTATGTAACTCCCGTTTACCGGAGGAACACTTTGTGTGCTACCAAACGTCACAAAGTAACTGGGTGATTATAAAGGTGCTCTACAGGTGTCTCCAAAGGTACTTGTTGAGTTGACATATTTCGAGATTAGGATTTGTCACTCCGATTGTCGGAGAGGTATCTCTGGGCCCTCTCGGTAATGCACATCACTATAAGCCTTGCAAGCAAGGTAGCTAATGAGTTAGTTATAGAATGATGCATTACATAACGAGTAAAGAGACTTGCCGGTAACGAGATTGAACTAGGTATTGAGATACCGACGATCGAATCTCGGGCAAGTAACATACCGATGACAAAGGGAACAACGTATGTTGTTATGCGGTTTGACCGATAAAGATCTTCGTAGAATATGTAGGAGCCAATATGAGCATCCAGGTTCTGCTATTGGTTATAGACCGGAAACAGTTCTAGGTCATGTCTATATAGTTCTCGAACCCGTAGGGTCCGCATGCTTAACGTTACGATGACAGTTATATTATGAGTTTTATGAATTTTGATGTACCGACAGTTGTTCGGAGTCCCGGATGTGATAACGGACATGACGAGGAGTCTCGAAATGGTCGAGACATAAAGATTGATATATTGGACGACTATATTCAGACACCGGAAAAGTTCCGGGGGTTATCAGATATATATTGGAGTACCGGGGGTTACCGGAACCCCTCCCGGGAACTAATGGGACTTGTTGGGCCCTAGTGGAGAGAGAGAGGGGCCGACCAGGGCAAGAGGCGCGCCCCCTCCCCTTGAGTCCAAATAGGACAAGGGGGGCGCCCCCCTTGCCTTTCCCCTCTCCCACTCCTTCCTTCCCGCTCCTTCTTGGACTAGGAAAGGGAGGGGCAAACCTACTTGGAGTAGGTTTCCCCCTCCTAGGGCGCGCCACCCCCTTGGCCGGCCCTCTCCTCTTCCCTCCTTTATATACGGAGGAGGGGGGCACCCCATAGACACACAAGTTGATCTTCGTGATTGTTCCTTAGCCGTGTGCGGTGCCCCCCTCCACCATATTCCACCTCGATCATATCGTAGCGGTGCTTAGGCGAAGCCCTGCGTCGGTAGAACATCATCACCGTCACCATGTCGTCATGCTGACGGAACTCATCCCCATCACCCTGCTGGATTGGAGTCCGGGGATAGTCATCGAGCTGAACGTGTGCTGAACTCGGAGGTGCCGTACGTTCGGTACTTGGATCGGTCGGATCGTGAAGACGTACAACTACATCAACCGCGTTGTTCTAATGCTTCCGCTTTAGGTCTATGAGGGTATGTGGACCACACTCTCCCCTCTCGTTGCTATGCATCACCATGATCTTGCGTGTGCGTAGGAATTTTTTTGAAATTACTACGTTCCCCAACAGTGGCATCCGAGCCTAGGTTTTATGCATTGATGTTTTATGCACGAGTAGAAGACAAGTGAGTTGTGGGCGATAAAAGTCATACTGCTTACCAGCATGTCATAATTTGGTTCAGCGGTATTGTTGGATGAAGCGGCCCGGACCGACATTACGCGTATGCTTACGTGAGACTGGTTTTACCGCCGTTTGCACACAGGTGACTAGCGGGTGTCTGTTTCTCCAACTTTAGTTGAACCGAGTGTGGCTACGCCCGGTCCTTGCGAAGGTTAAAACAACACTAACTTGACGAACTATCGTTGTGGTTTTGATGCGTAGGTAAGAACGGTTCTTGCTCAGCCCATAGCAGCCACGTACAATTTGCAACAACAAAGTAGAGGACGTCTAACTTGTTTTTGCAGGGCATGTTGTGATGTGATATGGTCAAGACATGATGCTATATTTTATTGTATGAGATAATCATGTTTTGTAACCGAGTTATCGGCAACTGGCAGGAGCCATATGGTTGTCGCTTTATTGTATAAAATGCAATCGCCCTGTAATTCCTTTACTTTATCACTAAGCGGTAGCGATAGTCGTGGAAGCAATAGTTGGCGAGACGACAACGCTGCTACGATGGAGATCAAGGTGTCGCGCCGGTGACGATGGTGATCATGACGGTGCTTCGGAGATGGAGATCACAAGCACAAGATGATGATGGCCATATCATATCACTTATATTGATTGCATGTGATGTTTATCTTTTATGCATCTTATCTTGCTTTGATTGACGGTAGCATTATAAGATGATCTCTCACTAAATTTCAAGATAAAAGTGTTCTCCCTGAGTATGCACCGTTGCCAAAGTTCATCGTGCCCAGACACCATGCGATGATCGGGTGTGATAAGCTCTACGTCCATCTACAACGGGTGCAAGCCAGTTTTGCACACGCAGAATACTCAGGTTAAACTTGACGAGCCTAGCATATGCAGATATGGCCTCGGAACACTGAGACCGAAAGGTCGAGCGTGAATCATATAGTAGATATGATCAACATAGTGATGTTCACCATTGAAAACTACTCTATTTCACGTGATGATCGGTTATGGTTTAGTCGATTTGGATCACGTGATCACTTAGATGATTAGAGACATGTCTATCTAAGTGGGAGTTCTTAAGTAATATGATTAATTGAACTTAAATTTATCATGAACTTAGTACCTAATAGTATCTTGCTTGTCTATGTTTGTTGTAGATAGATGGCTCATGTTGTTGTTCCGTTGAATTTTAATGCGTTCCATGAGAAAGCAAAGTTGAAAGATGATGGTAGCAATTACACGGACTGGGTCCGTCACTTGAGGATTATCCTCTTGCTGCACAGAAGAATTACGTCCTGGAAGCACCGCTGGGTGCCAAACCTGCTGCAGGAGCAACACCAGATGTTGTGAGCGTCTGGCAGAGCAAAGCTGATGACTAGTCGATAGTTCGGTGTGCCATGCTTTATGGCTTAGAACCGGGACTTCAACGAAGTTTTGAAACGTCATGGAGCATATGGGATGTTCCAGGAGTTGAAGTTAATATTTCAAGCAAATGCCCGGATTGAGAGATATGATGTATCCAATAAGTTCTATAGCTGGAAGATAGAGGAGAATAGTTCTGTCAGTGAGCATATACTCAGAATGTCTGGGTATAACAATCACTTGATTCAACTGGGAGTTAATCTTCCGGATGATAGCGTCATTGACAGAATTCTTGAATCACCGCCACCAAGCTACAAGAGCTTCGTGATGAACTATAATATGCAAGGGATGGAAAAGACAATTCCCGAGCTCTTCTCAATGCTAAAAGATGCGGAGGTAGAAATCAAGAAGGAGCATCAAGTGTTGATGGTCAATAAGACCACCAGTTTCAAGAAAAAGGGCAAAGGGAAAAAGAAGGGGAACTTCAAGAAGAACAGCAAACAAGTTGCTGCTCAGGAGAAGAAACCCAAGTATGGACCTAAGCCTGAGACTGAGTGCTTCTACTACAAGCAGACTGGTCACTGGAAGCGGAACAGCCCCAAGTATTTGGCAGATAAGAAGGATGGCAAGGTGAACAAAGGCATATGTGATATACATGTTATTGATGTGTACCTTACCAGAGCTCGCAGTAGCACCTGGGTATTTGATACTGGTTCTGTTGCTAATATTTGCAACTCGAAACAGGGACTACAGATTAAGTGGACACTGGCTAAGGAGAAGGTGATAATGCACGTGGGAAATGGTTCCAAAGTCGATGTGATCGCCGTCGGCACGCTAGCTCTACATCCACCTTCGGGATTAGTTTTAGACCTAAATAATTGTTATTTGGTGCCAGCGTTGAGCATGAACATTATATCCGGATCTTGTTTGATGCGAGACGGTTATTCATTTAAATCTGAGAATAATGGGTGTTCTATTTATATGAGTAATATCTTTTATGGTCATGCACCTTTAAAAATGGTCTATTTTTGATGAATCTCGATAGTAGTGACACACATATTCATAATGTTGAAGCCAAAAGATGCAGAGTTGATAAAGATAGTGCAACTTATTTGTGGCACTGCCGTTTAGGTCATATTGGTGTAAAGCGCATGAAGAAACTCCATACTGCTGGACTTTTGGAATCACTTGATTATGAATCACTTGGTACTTGCGAACCATGCCTCATGGGCAAGATGACTAAAACACCATTCTCCGGTACAATGGAGAGAGCAACTGATTTGTTGGAAATCATACATACTGATGTATGTGGTCCAATAAATGTTGAGGCTCGTGGCGGATATCGTTATTTTCTCACCTTCACAGATGATTTGAGCAGATATGGGTATATTTAATTAATGAAACATAAGTCTGAAACGTTTGAAAAGTTCAAAGAATTTCAGAGTGAAGTTGAAAATCATCGTAACAAGAAAATAAAGTTTCTACGATCTGATCTTGGAGGAGAATATTTGATTTACGAGTTTGGTTTACATTTGAAGCAATGCGGAATAGTTTCACAACTCACGCCTCCCGGAACACCACAGTGTAATGGTGTGTCCGAACGTCGTAATCGTACTTTACTAGATATGGTGCGATCTATGATGTCTCTTACCGATTTACCGCTATCGTTTTGGGGTTATGCTTTAGAGACGGCCGCATTCACGTTAAATAGGGCACCATCAAAATCCGTTGAGACGACACCTTATGAACTATGCTTTGGCAGGAAATCAAAGTTGTCATTTCTTAAAGTTTGGGGCCGCGATGCTTATGTAAAAAAGCTTCAACCTGATAAGCTCGAACCCAAATCGGAGAAATGTGTCTTCATAGGATACCCAAAGGAAACTATTGGGTACACCTTCTATCATAGATCCGGAGGCAAGACATTCGTTGCAAAGAATGGATCCTTTCTAGAGAAGGAGTTTCTCTCGAAAGAAGTGAGTGGGAGGAAAGTAGAACTTGATGAGGTAACTGTACCTGCTCCTTTATTGGAAAATAGTTCATCACATAAACCGGTTCCTGTGACGACTACACCAATAAGTGAGGAAGCTAATGATGATGATCATGAAACTTCAGAACAAGTTACTACAGAACCTCGTAGGTCAAATAGAGTAAGATCCGCACCAGAGTGGTACGGTAATCCTATTTTGGAGGTCATGTTACTTGACCATGGCGAGCCTACGAACTATGAGGAAGCGATGATGAGCCCAGATTCCGCAAAATGTCTTGAAGCCATGCAATCTGAGATGTGATCCATGTATGAGAACAAAGTGTGGACTTTGGTTGACTTGCCCGATGATCGGCAAGCCATTGAGAATAAATTGTTTTTTAAGAAGAAGACTGACGCTGATGGTAATGTAACTGTCTACAAAGCTCGACTTGTTGCAAAAGGTTTTCGACGAGTTCAAGGGATTGACTACGATGAGACTTTCTCACCCGTAGCGATGCTTAAGTCTGTCCGAATCATGTTAGCAATTGTCGCATTTTATGATTATGAAATTTGGCAAATGGATGTCAAAACTGCATTCCTGAATGGATTTCTGGAAGAAGAGTTGTATATGATGCAGCCGGAAGGTTTTGTCAATCCAAAAGGTGCTAGCAAAGTGTGCAAGCTCCAGTGATCCATCTATGGACTGGTGCAAGCATCTCGGAGTTGGAATAAACGCTTGATAGTGTGATCAAAGTATATGGTTTTACACGGACTTTTGGAGAAGCCCGTATTTACAAGAAAGTGAGTGGGAGCTCTGTAGCATTTCTGATATTATATGTAGATGACATATTGTTAATTGGAAATGATATAGAATTTCTGGATAGCATAAAGGGATACTTGAATAAAAGTTTTTCGATGAAAGACCTCGGTGAAGCTGCTTACATATTGGGCAGCAAGATCTATAGAGATAGATCAAGACGCTTGATCGGACTTTCACAAAGCACATACCTTGATAAAGTTTTGAAAAAGTTCAAAATGGATCAGGCAAAGAAAGGATTCTTGCCTGTATTACAAGGTGTGAAGTTGAGTCAGACTCAATGCCCGACCACTGTAGAAGATAGAGAGAAAATGAAAGGAGTTCCCTATGCTTCAGCCATAGGCTCTATCATGTATGCGATGCTGTGTACCAGACCTGATGTGTGCCTTGCTATTAGTTTAGCAGGGAGGTACCAAAGTAATCCAGGAGTGGAACACTAGACAGCGGTCAAGAACATCCTGAACTACCTGAAAAGGACTAAGGATATGTTTCTCATTTATGGAGGTGACAAAGAGCTAGTCGTAAATGGTTACGTCGATGCAAGCTTTGACACTGATCCGGACGATTCTAAATCGCAAACTGGATACGTGTTTTTATTAAACGGTGCAGCTGTAAGTTGGTGCAGTTCTAAAAAAAATCATCGAAGTAGGATCTACATGTGAAGCAGAGTACATAGCTGCTTCGGAAGCCGCAAATGAAGGAGTCTGGATGAAGGAGTTCATTTCCGATCTAGGTGTCATACCTAGTGCATCAGGACCAATGAAGATCTTCTGTGACAATACTGGTGCAATTGCCTTGGCAAAGGAATCCCGATTTCACAAGAGGACCAAGCACATCAAGAGATGCTTCAATTCCATCCGGGACCAAGTCCAGGTGGGAGACATAGGGATTTGCAAGATACATACGGATGTGAATGTTGCAGACCCGTTGACTAAGCCTCTTCAACGAGCAAAATATGATCAGCACCAAGACTCCATGGGTGTTAGAATCATTACTGCGTAATCTAGATTATTGACTCTAGTGCAAGTGGGAGACTGAAGGAAATATGCCCTAGAGGCAATAATAAAGTTATTATTTCTTTCCTCATATCATGATAAATGTTTATTATTCATGCTAGAATTGTATTACCCGGAAACATGATACATGTGTGAATACATAGACAAACATAGTGTCACTAGTATGCCTTTACTTGACTAGCTCGTAAATCGAAGATGGTTAAGTTTCCTAACCATAGACATGAGTTGTCATTTGATTAACGGGATCACATCATTAGGAGAATGATGTGATTGACTTGACCCATTCAGTTAGCTTAGCACTTGACCGTTTAGTTTGTTGCTATTGCTTTCTTCATGACTTATACATGTTCCTATGACTATGAGATTATGTAACTCCCGTTTACCGGAGGAACACTTTATGTGCTACCAAACGTCACAACGTAACTGGGTGATTATAAAAGGTGCTCTACCACTACAAGAAATATGTCAACTTGTGACCTTGACTATTGGTCACTGAAAGGTCATGGTTTTTCATTTGCGACCTTTTTGTGACCAAAAAGAGAAGGTCAAAAGCTGGCGGTCGTTAACTGACTATAGCGACCTTCTCTGTGAGAAGGTTGTGGACGTTTACGACCAAAATATTCCTACTGTGGCGTTTTGGTCACTAGCAATCTCCCCAGGCCACGTAGGCATCCAGCGTGGCAAGCTGATGTGGCACAAGATTCAGCCCGGTCCAATTCGGTTTTCTACATGGGCCTAGCCCAACAATTCGACATTTTTTATTATTATAATTCCTACGAATTCTATTGGGCTACATGGGCCAAGCCCAATATTTCAGCCTTTTTATCTCTGGGCTTTGGCCTTTTACAGTCTATTAATTATATATTTTTGGAAAATATATTTTGGAGCTGGTCCCACTAGTCATGTTAATCTCATATATTGATCCCACACATAAGAAAGTTATGAACTAGTCATATTATTTCATAAGTGGGTTTCACTGGTCAGGTTCCCATCTCACACACAATCAAATCACATTCATAATCAAATATTCCAAACAAGAGAACATGTGAAACTCGTCAAATGACACTAGATTAGTGTACTACAATTTCTGTAGACTAGACTATTACAACCTAGGTATACCAGCTATTACAATATTACAGTCAAATAGAACAGACAACTCTTTGCTGAGTAGCACTTCACGGCTTCGCGCTTTTCTTCACGTCTTCGCACTTCCAACTTTCTTAGGCCTGGAGCTCCTGTAAAAGAGGAACCAAGTAAAGAAGTTACGCGCAGCTATATTTGCTACATATCAGCTATGAACTCGATATTTATGTACACCATACAGAAATTGTTTCCAGTTAGAACAAGTTCACTTAATACTCAACTCCTTTATTTGTGTCCATTTAGTGCAAGTCCATTATCCATGCATATAAACTTTTGCTCCCAGCCAGCACCTACCCACCTAAGTACAAGTCAAGAGGCCACTACTATTAAACCAACTCAAGTGAGAGAGCCAGAAAACTAGGTGGGATATTTCCTTATCACTAAAATTAAAAATTTGAGCACACCAAAAATTGATTGTGTGTCATAAGATGGTCCTGAGAGTGCAGCACCATGTTACCATCTCTAAAGCTCATTAGCCAGCAGCAAAAATTGTGTAACATATGTATAACCATTGCAAACAACCTTAGCAGAATAAGTAGAACAAAATTTCATGTAAAATCTTGGTATAACCAGTAGATTATCCCCTAATAGAAGCTAATTAGGCTCCAATACACAAGGCATAGCAAGCACAGACTAAATAAGCCACGGCCATGAAACAGAGCATGGTATTATAGCAGCTCAGAGATGGAGCTAGAGGTAGGAGAAGGACTCACCGGAGAGGAGGTTGTAGTCGAAGCCGCACACAGGCGCCGCCACCACCGTCACCCTCTAGAGGAGATGTTGCCGCTTCATCGACGGACTCATCTGGTACAAGGACATCATCAAAATGCATCACACTCATGATCATCAAAACGCAGCAGCAGGAGCAAATACAAGTTTAGCCCACCATGAACAGGGGCACTAGGCAATCCAGTAGCAATGTCATATATAGGTAATAATAACAGGACCTTAGATAATTAGTTTTTGTTCTTACTGACACACAAGTTGACAGAATGTACTCAATATATTCTAATAAAAAGGTTTGGGAGAAGAGGGAGAGGGAGGTGGAGATGGACGTGCTACCTGCTACTGCGGTGGTGCCTCTTGGTGGTCGTGCTTGAGCTCCTCCTCCTGATGCTGCTCACTAACCTGCAGGACAAACAAGACAATGGGTAAAGGAACAAGACCATGGGTAACAGTACATCTTCACTTGGATATATCTAAGAAGTCCAGTTGGTTCTCACAAGCAAGTGTTCTCAGGTTTGCCTTAACATGAAAGGTTAACTTATACGTAACTGTGAGCAAACAGTACATAACAAAATCATGGATTTGATTTCAAGTAACCAAGACTAATTAATGTGTTACTGCCTGATACTGTCGATCAGAAAAGCATAAGCAGCAAACCATATCCTGCGTATCAGTGGAAACAAGGTGACAAACTAATGTTCCAGGGAGGTACTTTATATAATAAAAACTAATAAAAACAAACTAGGCACCTGCATAATCACACGGCGGTAGTTTTAGATAATAAAAACTACCATTTCACACAGTCCTAGCGCTCCATCAAAGAATCAACTAAAATTACTTTCAAGCAAACAGGTTGTACATTGATCAGGTTGTAAAGGGCAAAAATTCAGGGGTGTACCTAGTGCAAGAAGGCATTTACTAGGTTTTGAAGCTAATAACAATTAGCATGCATGTATCAGTTGTTGTAGTTAGTGCGTGGTCAAATTCAACTAGTGTAATGTATCGCCTATATATAATAGACCCATCTCTCCAATGCAATTTCATGGAAAAAGAAACATAGGTGTTTATTTCTTCCTCTGCTAAACTATCTCCATATGGATACCAGCTAATGATACGCAGATTGTATTAAGGTAACGCTTTGGACGACACATATTCTGCAAGCTGCCGCTAATTTGCAAATACAAATGAACGCCTAACAGTGCTCGCATAGAATTAGCAGAGCATGGTAGATTTATAGCCATCAGGGGAGGGGACACCTGAACCCACGTCGGCTGCTGCAGGGCTTGTGCTGCACACAAATACACACATACATGTATCAGAAGCAATTCAGTCAACACTCTTGGCATGCAAGAGGCAAGTTGGCACTCACAGGGTTGAGATAATAGCAGGAGACGTGCGTACCTGAAGAGTTGAGCGATTGGTCCGACCCCGAAGAGCAGAGGAGGCATGGCGGCGGTGTGCTGGCGCGCCTTGGAAGCCCGGGAACGTGGTGGTACCGATGGTCAAGGAAGAAGAGGAGCAGAG
Source organism: Triticum aestivum (assembly GCF_018294505.1). Classification (NCBI taxonomy): domain Eukaryota; kingdom Viridiplantae; phylum Streptophyta; class Magnoliopsida; order Poales; family Poaceae; genus Triticum; species Triticum aestivum. The sequence goes on along the minus strand of NC_057801.1, from coordinate 837,433,627 downwards.
CAGGCCCTTGATGGCCAGCTAGATGCGTCCCTCCTTCTGCTCCTCGAGGATGGGTGACCTGCAGTAACAGATATGTTATACAACCCGGGATCAAATGTAGCACATACTATCATTGTAACAGTCTTCTCTTGTGTCTTCGCTAAGACAGATACAGACTAACTGCATGTCCAGGAGGACATTGAATACATACACTTTGAATAAATAGCATAACAAAGTGATGTAGTGACCACATTGAGCATCTAAAAAATAAGTGGCATGAACAAGAATCAATTGTTTACCTCACCACCAGGTGTCTGTCATAGCATACACATTCAGCTTATTCGGTGACAACGGACTAAAAGATGCCTCATATACAATCCTAATTGCAGAAAATTCCTAGTAGCACCAAAATACTCAGATTGAAATCACTGAGTTGAACATACACCATATTGCATCTAATCATAGGACACTAGTCTGTAACAGACTACCTGGTATTGACATACAAGAGCACGGCTAGGCGCGAAGAAGGGTAAAACTATCACTTTATTTGCTCCCCAAATGCAAGAAGCTAAGGAACTAAAAAGAGGGCAGAAGCTACAATCTTCCTGGTCTAAGCATCATCTGATCAAAGAAGGAAGTACAGGCAGAGGCCAAGCTGTACTACTCACTTCCGGGCACCAGTTCCATCAGCTCTTAATACCACCGCATCTACTGGCCGGCCATGGACGAACAAAGTCGCAGCAATACATGGAGCTCAAGAGCTAGGGGTCGTTGACACATGCACAGACAGCCGAGTGGGTCGAGGAGGGTACCTTGGCGTGGTTCCAGGTGTTGCCGACGGTGAGGGGCCCGTGGTCGGTGAGGATCTGGAGGAGGCGACCGGAGATGGCCAAATTGGATGGAGAAGGAGCTCCATCTCCTTGGTGGCGACCCGTCCCATGGAGGTTCGCCCCTGCTGCCATCGTCGTCGTGCCATCCACAACCATGTTGACCTGCCGAAAGGGAACACAAGACGAGGTGAGGTGAGGAGGAGATAGTGCGCGAATAAAGAGGGGAGGGGCTTACCGGTGTCAGATCCGGCCACCTCTGGCCTCGCCGTCGCCATATTAGGCAGATCCCGACGATGTTAGGGGTGGCGGCCGAAACCCTAGCCATGGGTGAGGGTTGCGGGCGAGTACCCGAGGGCGCGGGTCGGGGCGTGGGCTCG